>NC_053024.1:139176011-139271365 GCF_003073215.2 Triticum urartu | reverse complement strand
AGCAAATAAAAATTACTTAGTGATAAAGCAAACAAGCACACATGAGAATATTCACCCCACGCTATTGCTCCCCGGCAACGGCGCCAGAAAAAGTTCTTGATAACCCACAAGTATAGGGGATCACAACAGTTTTCGATAAGTAAGAGTGTCGAACCCAACAAGGAGCTAAAGCTAGAAAAAATATTCCCTCAAGTTCTATCGATCACCGATACAACTCTACGCACGCTTGACGTTCGCTTTACCTAGAACAAGTATGAAACTAGAAGTACTTTGTAGGTGTTTTTGGGTAAGCTTGCAAGAAAGTAAAGAACACGAAAATAAAAGCTAGGGGCTGTTTAGATAAAGACACAACTAAATTAGTTTTAGTAGAGAGCTTTTGTCAACAAGAAAGTTATTTGTCCCTAGGCGATCGATAACTAGAACGGTAATCATTATTGCAATTTTATTTGAGGGAGAGGCATAAGCTAACATACTTTTTCTACTTGGATCATATGCACTTATGGTTGGAACTCTAGCAAGCATCCGCAACTACTAAAGATTCATTAAGGTAAAACCCAACCATAGCACTAAATCATCAAGTCCCCTTTATCCCATACGCAAACAACCTACTTACTCGGGTCTGTGCTTCTGTCACTCACGCCACCCACCATAAGCAAATCATAATCATATTGCAAACCCTACAGCGGGAATCCCTCATGCTTGCGCGACACGGAGAGCACCATAGGACAGCACCAATAATAAAACATACAACTCAAACCAATCACGATCATCAAATAACCATTAGGACAAAACATATCTACTCAAACATCGTAGGGTAGCCATACATCATTGGGAAATAATATATAGCGTTGAGCACCATGTTTAAGTAGAGATTACAACGGGTAAGAGAGAGGTTACACCGCTGCATAGAGGGGGGAAGAGTTGGTGATGATGGCGGTGAAGTTGTTGGTGAAGATGGCGGTGATGATGATGGCCCCGGCAACGCTCCGGCGCCACAGAAGCAAGGGGGAGAGGGCCCCCCTTCTTCTTATTCTTCCTTGACCTCCTCCCTAGATGGGAGAAGGGTTTCCCCTCTAGTCCTTGGCTCCCATGGCATGGGAGGGGCGAGAGCCCCTCCGAGATTGGATCTGTCTCTCTTTCTCTCTCTGGTTCCGCGTTCTCAGATTCTTCCCTTTCACCGTTTCTTATATTCCCGGAGATCCGTAACTCCGATTGGGCTGAAATTTTGACACGATATCTATCCGGATATTAGATTTCTTGCGGTGAAAGAAGGGCATCAACTGCCTTACGGGGTGGCCACGAGGGTCAGGGGCGCGCCTGCCTCCCCAGGGCGCGCCCCCTACCTCGTGGGCCCCTCGAGTATCGTCTCGCGTGGATTCTTCTTCCCAAAAATCATATATATTCCAAAAAAATCTCTGTCAGTTTTTATTCCGTTTGGACTCCGTTTGATATGGATATTCTGCGAAACAAAAAACATGCAACAAACAGGAACTGGCACTGGGCACTGGATCAATATGTTAGTCCCGAAAATAGTATAAAAAGCTGCCAAAAGTATATGAAAGTTGTAGAATATTGGCATGGAACAATCAAAAATTATAGATATGACGGAGACGTATCATCGACACGACTCCGGCGACCATTTGGTCCGGGCATCGTGTCCAACACACTCGCTGCCCCACATAGCCGCCGTAGGGGTCACGCATGCGCCTCCACGGCCACTGCATCTGCATCACCGCGCTCACCCGAATGCCGGCGCCGCCCCGAGCTCGGTTCCGGCGAGCTCCGGTCGTCCCCGCTGCCGCCACATGCCGCGCTGGATGCGGGTGAGCTCCAGCTCCCTGTAGATGGCCTCGGCCGCCCGTTTTGTCGCCGGAGACGCAAACCCGAGGCTCGCCGCCGCGACTGGCCTCGCCGGCGTCAGGTCGCCGGTAGGTTTGACCCCGCTGACCAAGTTGACCCCGGGTGGGCCCTGTTTGACCCCTCTGGGTCTATGACAAATGGGACCCACCTGCTAATTAAGTTAGGATTAGGACTAACTAAAAATTAGTTAGACTATGACACTAATTAGCTCCAAATGAAATACATATTGAGTTAATGAACCCATCTGATCAGAAAAATCAAAAATCTGAATATACTTGCTGTGTACCTCATGCCGCCCATGTTTCGCAACAACAGTTATGCACTCTAATGTCAGGAGATTAACTAATATTCACAACAGTGCATTAAATAATCACATAGAATTGAATTGAATCTTGTTCAACCCAACTGTCAATTTACACATCTCTTTGTAGAATGCACTTGAGCACGATCAAATAAGATCAGACGAGAGATTGCTCCATTGTGGCAAGAATATCGAATCATAACACAACTGCATACAATAATGAATTAGACATAAAGTCATTTGGCAGTTGATTGTGTCCTCTCGTTTGAGATCACGGCAATCATATTATGCGAGTTTGTCTCAGCTAGAGAGTGAGCATCGAGGGCTTCTCGAATATTAACAAGAGTCATCATACAAGCTATGCGTACTGAAGCACGGCAAGCAACAATAGATCTTAGTAACAGAGTATCACTATCTTTCCAGAAGTTCCAGGCAAGCAAAACCCCCTTGTTCATTCCGATACAATCCCACTCTCTCGCTCCTGCTCTCTTTTACTGCATTAGGACAACAACGATTCAACTGTTACATGCTGCAGTAGTTGAACCCCTTTCCTCTGCATGACCTGTCATTGCCACAGTGAATAGATGAAACCCACTAGCATGAGTAGGAGTTGTTTGAGCCTTGATGTGCCTACTCATTCATGCTTGTTTGTCATGCCTGCTATTGCTTAGAGTTGTGTCAGGTCTGATTCATCGGGGATGAATTGGAAAGTTGTGAACATGTCCTACGGTTGTGAGCAAAGTGGTGAACACGATTTGGTAAAGGTGGCGGTGAGAGGCCATGTAGGAGTACATGGTGGGTTGTCGCATTGCAGCCATCCTCGGGAACTGAGTTCTGTGTTTGTGATCCGTGAACAGTTACTACCACACATTGGGCTCCGGGCGCTCCAAGCTCTCTCGACTTATTAATCAACTTGATCTCTGTCCAGGAGTTGCAACTAGTTTCTGGTGTTTGTAGGTAGTGTTAGTAGTCTACCAGGTGGCAACCCGGTACAGGTGGGCTTTGGACAGACTAGGCAACAGTGGCCCGGTGTACCAAGGGCACCCGAATGGTGGGCTTGGGAACCTGCTCACATCGTTTGGGGCCGTGAGCGACACCCCGGCCGGATCTCCTTGCGGATGGAACCCGAATAGGCGATAAACCTGGACTAGAGACTTGTGTGGTTAGTCAGGTCGTGGCCGACTCCCTCGCCAGGCTTCCGCTTGAAGGTTGCCGAGATACACGATGTGTACATGGTTGTAAGTGGCAAGAGCATGTGTGAAGAAGTACACCCCTGCAGGGTTATCATTATCTATTCGAATAGCCGGATTCCTCGGATATGGAAACTTGGACCCCTTGCATAGTTCATAGACAAGTGAAAGTGGATACTCTAAAATGCGCAAGATAAGTGTGAGTGCTATGGATGGTGTTCTCGTAGGGAGACGGGAGCGGATCCATAGTGGTGTATTGATATGGTGAATATGTGGACTCGTGTGTGCCACCTCAAAGAGTTATTTGCAGTAGTAGTTTAGGTTAGCCAGTGAGTCAAAGCTGGCTTGCTGCAGTTAAACTCCACCACCCCCTTTGTTGCTACCAATGCATATGTAGTTAGTTCTAATGTAAGTCTTGCTCGGTACATTTGTACTCACGTTTGCTTAATTTATGTTTTTGCAGAGAGACTTCAGTCTCACTAGTAGTTCCGCATGGACTTCGACGTTTAGCTTGTTACCTCAGCTATGATCTTGTGCCCTTGGCAGGATCGGGTAGATAGTCAGGCTTCTCAGCCTTTTTCATTTTTAGATGTCTGTACTCAGACACGTTAAGCTTCCGCATGTGCTTTGTTCGGTATGCTATGTATGTTGGGGTCATGAGACCCATGTTTGTAATGCTTGGCTCCTCGGAGCCTAATGAATAAATACTCCGAGTCGTAGAGTCTTGTTGTGATGCCATGTTGTATTTACACATATCGAGCATATTGTGTGTATGATTGAAATGCTTGGTATGTGTGGGATCCGACAATCTAGTTGTTTATCCTTGGCAGCCTCTCTTATGGGGAAATGTAGTCTAGTGCTTCCATGAGCCATAGTAGTCCGCTACAGCCCAGTTCACCGGAGTCCTGCTAGCCCAGCACTACTGCTCAGGACACTTGACTGGCCGGCATGTGTTTCACTTCGTTCCTGTGTCTGTCCCTTCGGGAAAATGTCACGCGGTGACATCCGTAGTCCTGCCTAGCCTGCTACAGCCCGGGTTCCCGGAGTCCTGTTAGCCCAGTGCTATAGCCCGAATTCACACACTGCTGATCGACATGCTCGATGTGATTCATGTATGTCTGTCCCCATAGGTTGGTGCCGCTTTGGGTTCACGACTAGCCATGTCGGCCCGGGTTCTCTGTCATATGGATGCTAGCGACACTATCATATACGTGAGCCAAAAGGCACAAACGGTCCCGGGCCATGGTAAGGCGACACCCGTGGGAATACCGTGCGTGAGGCTGCAAAGTGATATGAGGTGTTACCGGCTAGATCGATGTGACTTGGAATCGGGGTCCTGACAGCTTTGGTATCAGAGCTTGACTGCCTGTAGGATTACCAAGGCAAGCTTGTCGAAGTCGTGTCTAGAAATGCTTTAGTTATATAAGGGAATTTATTGTGGATGGGAACATAAGGCTCTTTTTACTCCTTATCCTCATGACCTTCTAATCTGAGTCATCTTATCTTTTCTACGGGGTTAAGAACTAGGCTTCTCTTCTATCTCTCAGGATGACGTGTTACTAAACCGTGGTTGCCTAGGATTGTTGAGCTCAAGCCTCAGTTCAGTTCCTACTACTTCCATATGTTCATAGCTGGCCTCGGAACCTTGATATTGTGATGTTGAGTGGTTATGCCTCAATTTTTGCAGGATGTCTCAAATCTTTTTGAGCATTTATAGCCGTTATGCTGTCTGAGTCATTCCAGGTTTCTAAACAATCTGATGCATTTGTAAATTCCTTCTTCCCGTTTTCGATGTTCCTTTGGTTAGAATAAGCACACTAACCGGTGCATTGAGGTACTCTATTGCCTCAGTTTATAGGTTGGAGCTATTATTATGACCCTAGGTGTTTTAGGGAGTCACCTAGTGATCTAGCCATGTTTTGTATCCCCAGTGTGTGATTCTGGCCATTATTCTCGGAAGCATCCCGTGATGCCATGTAGTAGTAGGTATTCTATTCATGGGTTCTTGAACCCGACATTCACCCTACTTACCTCATGTTGATAGTGTTGCTAGTTCCTTTAGGATATTAGTAACCTTTGCGATAGTCCTCGAGGTCCGTGGTATTTCCTTCTTCAAAATACCATGAACTGCTTATGGCAGAAGTTCTCTTGAACCAAAAGATCACAACCAGAGTGCTCTTGATGAGTTCTCCATTTTACATTGTGAATCTGCCAGTTCTACCTTTCCGCATGGGTTATTCGGAAGAATTGTTGAGCTTCGCTCGACATACTAATCTTTGCATCCACAACTCTAAAAAACATATGTTCCTTTGGGTTGTCCCTATTTAGATGTATCCTGATCCCCGTCTATCAATTTGTAGTCAGGAGTAGTCATGCACTCGTGTTATCAATGCCTATTACTCTTGTGGTTCGTCAAGCCATTCTATTCCAGAATGACTAGGAGAAACAAACTCCAGTACCTCATCCACATCTAGAATTGGGTCAAAGCAGTTGTATTCCGCAGATCAAATGCCAATCCAGCTTTTGCTCTATTCTACCTTGGAGTATTACCCCCTTTATGTCAGGATTGTCATGAGAATTGCACCATCTCTCATGAATTCTTGATGCAGTGATACTTCTTGCCATCATTTTTCATTCCTCGGTTCCGTGTTGATGCAACCAGAATACCGACAAGTGAACTATGGTGTGTGAAATCAATACTCCTAGCAACTAGTTGCTTGGTAGTAAATGGACAATATTCTCATTCTTAGCGTGTTGGTTATTCAATCATCATTCTAAGATAGATTGTGCTACCTAGTCCTTATTTCTGGTGCACTCTTCGATCAATGAGTTAGGGTTATTCAATCCCTTGCTTATTTGATCATATCGTCTTGCTTTGAAAAGCAATATTGTTCTCGAGCTTAGTAACATATCGGTGGTTCATGATGTTCCGAATATCTTCTCGGAAGTGTTACCAGGTTGTCACCTGACCGCTATGTTGAGTTCGTGATCAAGTTGGTTTCTTGTAGCCACGCCTTTTCTCCAAGAATCTATGTTGGATACCCCTGAGCTAGTTGGTTAAGCTAAACAACAACTTGGAGAGTTGGAAGATAAAAGCTTGTCTGACTTAGTTCATGTTAAGGGATATCTTTTGTGTGTGTGTGTTGAAGAAAGATGGTATCTCCATCCATTGGTCCTCGTGATCAGTTGTTGGATCTATTGCCTTGTCAAAACTTTGACTTGAGTATGGGCAGTCGTCAAGTCAAATCAGAACCAACGATGTTTGTAATGTTGTGTTACTCGTGGTTGATCCCTCGAGCATACACCATTACATCTTTTGGTCTGACCAATACTATCGCTTTGTTCACATAATGGTGGAAGTCTAGTGATATGGAAATTCCGATGAGTTGCTATTGAGCCCATCAGCAGCATCTTGTCTCCCCCATGATTCGTGTTAAGCATTAAGCTAGTGTTGGAAACTTTGTAAACAATGCCTTCATGTTCCGTTCAAGAAGCATATGTTTGGATGAAAGAAGTGACTTCCTCTAACACATGTGTATTTGATGCAAGTTGCCGCCGTGAATTCGAGAAATTTAATGTTGCTTCCTCTGGAATCATCCCAAGTCAGTCATGCATGTGCGAAGTATACATTGGTTTGTGAGATTAGCTACCTCCATTCCAAATGTATTTCCAAGCACGCCAAGCCACTGATTGATTTGTTCAAGGTGAATAAGTTCCTTCTTAAGAATCATGACTTATGTTAGGACTTCGCTACCCTCATTCATGGTTCCCCTCCGGAACTCGATAGTGTTTTGTTGTAAGACTACTATGTGGTCATGCTTGTCTGGAACAGTGTGTTCACATGTATGTAGCAGAACCAGCTCATGTTTTGGAGCTTGCTATCGTAGTTCATCTCCTGAGAGTTTCGCAACATTATCTCATCAATTTGTGTTGCAACTCTTCTTTTCAGACATGTGAGTCTGAAGTATCATGTTTCTAACCAGATCTGAATCTCAGGCAGATATGATGGTTGGAACATTCCCAACAGTTGCATTTTGTTCCCAGCTTGCACCGCCATTGTGCCAATTCCCATGGGTTGTCCTCTCAGTAATTGTTGTTTAGGATCATCTTCAAAAGTGGTCCTACCATGGGTCCCATCCATCTCCGATGATACGCAAATCATCCATTACGTTGTCTTCAACAAGGTAGTCCACATCATCCATCCTAGTTTGAGTATGCCATTCTTCCGAACTCTCTCAAACGATCAATTGTGATTTACCTTAGGCTGATGTAGAGAGTTTCAATGATCTTTGAATCAAAAGTAATTCTTTTTGACACTTCCAGAATAACTCTACGAGTCGCCCTCCCTGAGGTGCCCCGTTATGGAATCATGGCAATCAACTCCTCGCTACCTTGAAACCTATGCACCATCCTACTTAAGCGTGGGAGTGTTTCCTACCAAATTGAACTTTCATTATTTGTTCTCTCCATCCCTCTTGATGCGTGTTTGTGTCTTAAATCAAGAGATGATTCAACGTCACATTGCATGAGTTGATCGTGTACCGCTTGATCTTTGAGAAGATCGTTTTCTGTAGAGTTTCCTTCTGTCATCATCATGCTGGATGAAGATCTCGCAAGCAAAGATGCCAAGATCAATATGACGCAAGGAGTCGACATCTTTAAGAAGGGAAGTTGGATCAAGAAGATCATGTTAGCTTGTGTCCCTCTGTCTTCTTACCTCACGACTTGAATCTCGGGACGAGATTCTTGTTTAGTAGGGGTGAGTTGTCACAGCCCTAGAATACCTGAGTGGAATAGTTGCATTTGCACTCATGCATCATGGCTAAAATTTCTGAAAGTTGAATTGAGGTTTGTTGAAACCCTCAAAAACCAGTTCAAAAATAATCAACATTTAATTCTCATCAAATGAGAATAATTTTGGAAATTATTGTGGGGCTCTAGAATAATATCTCTAGTCCATACAATAATTTACAAAAGCAAATAAATTTGTTTAGTACCCCTACTAAATTAAACAAACAGACAGAAAATAGAAAACGGAAATAAAAGGAGAGAGAGAGGTTACCTGTGCACCTCACCTGGGCCTTACCTGGCAGAAGCGGCCCAGCCCACCACCTGGCGCTGCCACTCGTCCAGCTCCCGCCAGTCGGATGCCGCGCGCCGGCCACGCGCCCCGGCCACCTCCTGCTTGTCGCTCCCCGTTGGTGCCTGGACGCCTCTAGGAGACGCCACGCACCCCCTGCACCTCTCCCCTCTCCGCAGGAACCCCCTGCCCCTCCTCTGCTCTCTTCCCGCAACGCCACCGTCGTCGCCGCTCGTTGTTGCTACAGCCAGAGCCACCTCCTCGCCCTCCACCCGAGTCCAGAAGCTCCGCCTCGTCTACCTCGTCCTCTTCGTCGACTCATGTGACACCGGACGCCTCAAAGCACCGCCCTCGATGCCTTCTTCCCCCTCGGGTCGCCGAGATCGCCTCCGCCGCCCGCTCGCTCCGGCCCCTCCCCGAGCTCACCGACTCGATCGTCGTGTTCTACGTGAGCTTCTGATCATCCTCCCCCTCTCCGTTCTCTCTCTTGCACTCCATAGCCACCACGCCCCCTCGCCCGACTACGCCGCCGCCTGCACTCGCCGCCGACTGATAACCCACAAGTATAGGGGATCGCAACAGTTTTTGATAAGTAAGAGTGTCGAACACAACGAGGAGCTAAAGGTAGAACAAATATTCCCTCAAGTTCTATCGACCACCGATACAACTCTACGCATGCTTAACGTTCGCTTTACCTAGAACAAGTATGAAACTAGAAGTACTTTGTAGGTGTTTTTGGGTAAGCTTGCAAGAAAGTAAAGAACACGAAAATAAAAGCTAGGGGCTGTTTAGATAAAGACACAACTAAATTGGTTTTAGTAGAGAGCTTTTGTCAACAAGAAAGTTATTTGTCCCTAGGCAATCGATAACTAGACCGGCAATCATTATTGCAATTTTATTTGAGGGAGAGACATAAGCTAACATACTTTCTCTACTTGGATCATATGCACTTATGATTGGAACTCTAGCAAGCATCCGCAACTACTAAAGATTCATTAAGGTAAAACCCAACCATAGCATTAAAGCATCAAGTCCCCTTTATCCCATACGCAAACAACCTACTTACTCGGGTCTGTGCTTCTGTCACTCACGCCACCCACCATAAGCAAATCATAATCATATTGCAAACCCTACAGCGGGAATCCCTCACGCTTGCGCAACACGGAGAGCACCATAGGACAGCACCAATAATAAAACATACAACTCAAACCAATCACAATCATCAAATAGACATTAGGACAAAACAGATCTACTCAAACATCATAGGATAGCCATACATCATTGGAAAATAATATATAGCGTTGAGCACCATGTTTAAGTAGAGATTACAGCGGGTAAGAGAGAGGTTACACCGCTGCATAGAGGGGGGAAGAGTTGGTGATGATGGCGGTGAAGTTGTTGGTGAAGATGGCGGTGATGATGATGGCCCCGGCAGCGCTCCGGCGCCACTGGAAGCAAGGGGGAGAGGGCCCCCTTCTTCTTCTTCTTCTTCTTCTTCTTCTTCTTCCTTGACCTCCTCCCTAGATGGGAGAAGGGTTTCCCCTCTGGTCCTTGGCTCCCATGGCATGGGAGGGGCGAGAGCCCCTCCGAGATTGGATCTGTATCTCTGTCTCTCTCTGCTTCTGCGTTCTCAGATTCTTCCCTTTCACCATTTCTTATATTCCCAGAGATCCATAACTCCGATTGGGCTGAAATTTTGACACGATCTCTATCCGGAAATTAGCTTTCTTGCGGCGAAAGAAGGGCATCAACCGCCTTACGGGGTGGCCACGAGGGTCAGGGGCGCGCCTGCCTCCCCAGGGCGCGCCCCCCTACCTCGTGGGCCCCTCGAGCATCGTCTCGCGTGGATTCTTCTTCCCAAAAATCATATATATTCCAAAAAAAATCTCTGTCAGTTTTTATTCCGTTTGGACTCCGTTTGATATGGATATTCTGCGAAACAAAAAACATGCAACAAACAGGAACTGGCACTGGGCACTGGATCAATATGTTAGTCCCAAAAATAGTATAAAAAGTTGCCAAAAGTATATGAAAGTTGTAGAATATTGGCATGGAACAATCAAAAATTATAGATACGACGGAGACGTATCAACATCCCCGAGCTTAATTCATGCTCGTCCTCGAGTAGGTAAATGATAAAAAAGATAGTTTTTGATGTGGAATGCTACCTAGCATAATCTTGATCACATACCTAATCATGGCATGAATATTAAGATACGAGTGATTCAAAGCAATAGTCTATCCCTTGACATTAAGGCAATAATACTTCAAGTATACTAATAAAGCAATCATGTATTTTCAAAATAACATGGCCAAAGAAAGTTATCCCTACAAAATCATATAGTCTGGCTATGCTCCATCTTCACCACACAAAATATTCAAATCATGCACAACCCCGATGACAAGCCAAGCAATTGTTTCATACTTTTGACGCTCTCAAACCTTTTCAACTTTCACGCAATACATGAGCGTGAGCCATGGACATAGCACTATAGGTGGAATAAAATATGATGATGGGGTTATGTGGAGAAGACAAAAAGGAGAAAGTCTCACATCAACTATGCGTATCAACGGGCTATGGAGATGCCCATTAATAGATGTCAATGTGAGGAGTAGGGATTGACATGCAACGGATGCACTAGAGCTATAAGTATATGAAAGCTCAAACTAAAACTAAGTGGGTGTGCATACAACTTGCTTGCTCATGAAGACCTAGGGCATTTGAGGAAGCCCATCGTTGGAATATACAAGCCAAGTTCTATAATGAAAATTCCCGCTAGTATATGAAAGTGATAACTCAAGAGACTCTCTATATGAAGAACATGCTGCTACTTTGAAGCACAAGTGTGGTAAAAGGATAGTAACATTGCCCCTTCTCTCTTTTTCTCTCATTTTTTTGTTTTCTTTTTTTCTCTTTTTTTTGGGCCTTCTCTTTTTTTTGGCCTTTCTCTTTTTTTCGTCCGGAGTCTCATCCCGACTTGTGGGGGAATCATAGTCTCCATCATCCTTTCCTCACTGGGGCAATGCTCTAATAATGATGCTCATCACACTTTTATTTACTTACAACTCGATATCTAGAACAAAGATATGACTCTATATGAATGCCTCCGGCGGTGTACCGGGATGTGCAATGATCTAGTGTAGCAATGACATCAAAAAACGGACAAGCCATGAAAACATCATGCTAGCTATCTTACGATCATGCAAAGCAATATGACAATAAATGCTCAAGTCATGTATATGATGATGATGGAAGTTGCATGGCAATATATCTCGGAATGGCTTTGGAAATGTCATGATAGGTAGGTATGGTGGCTGTTTTGAGGAAGGTATATGGTGGGTTTATGGTACCGGCGAAAGTTGCGCGGTACTAGAGAGGCTAGCAATGGTGGAAGGGTGAGAGTGCGTATAATCCATGGACTCAACATTAGTCATAAAGAACTCACATACTTATTGCAAAAATCTATTAGTAATCGAAACAAAGTACTACATGCATGCTCCTAGGGGGATAGATTGGTAGGAAAAGACCATCGCTCGTCCCCGACCGCCACTCATAAGGAAGACAATCAATAAATAAATCATGCTCCGACTTCATCACATAACGGTTCACCATAGGTGCATGCTACGGGAATCACAAACTTCAACACAAGTATTTCTAAAATCCATAACTACCCACTAGCATGACTCTAATATCACCACCTTTATATCGCAAAACTATTGCAAGGAATCAAACATATCATATTCAGCGATCTACAAGTTTATGTAGGATTTTATGACTAACCATGTGAATGACTAGTTCCTGTCATCTCTCTAAATAGATATAAGTGAAGCAAGAGATTTTAATTCTTTGTACAAAAGATATGCCCGTGCTCTAACAAATATAAGTGAAGCAAAAGAGCATTCTGCAAATGGCGGTTTTCTAAGTAAAGAGAAACAGGCAATCCAAACTTCAAATGATATAAGTGAAGCACATGAAGCATTCTATAAAGCCATACTCCAAAGATATAAGTGAAGTGCAATGAGCATTCTATAAATCAACCAAGGACTATCTCATACCAGCATGGTGCATAAAAAGAAAAATGAAAACCTAAATGCAAAAGACGCTCCAAGATTGCACATATCGCATGAACGAAACGAATCCGAAAACATACCGATATTTGTTGAAGAAAGAGGGGATGCCTCCCCAGCATCCCCAAGCTTAGACGCTTGAGTCTCCTTGAATATTTACTTGGGGTGCCTCGGGCATCCCCAAGCTTGAGCTCTTGCCTCTCTTCCTTCTTCTCACATCGAGACCTTCTCAATCATCGAACACTTCATCCACACAAAACTTCAACAGAAAACTCGGTAAGATCCGTTAGTATAATAAAGCAAATCACTACTCTAAGTACTGTTGAAAACCAATTAATTTTTTGTTTTTTTAATTGTGTCTACTGTAATATAGCTTTTCCATGGCTTAATCCACTGATATAAGTTGATAGTTTCATCAAAACAAGCAAACTATGCATCAAAAACAGAATCTGTCTAAAACAGAATAGTCTGTAATAATCTGAACATTCACCATACTTATGATACTTGGAAAATTCTACCAAAATTAGGAAAAATAAACAATTTGTATAGGAAGGCACTGCAAAAAGAATCAGAACCATTTGACTTTCCAGCTAAAAATGTAAAATCGCGCACTACAGCCAAAGTTTCTGTCCTGCACCGTACAAACCATCAAGCAAATGTAAACATCCTAAAGGCAAACCTTGGCACGTTATTTTTATAATACAATGGAATTGTACAAGGGGGTAATTATTTTTGTTGAAAGGTTTCTGTAATTAAGATTCACAAAGTTTCCATGGGCATGAACAAAGTTCAAGGACGTCCCCCACTTTCACAATGCTCGTCTCTCTCACTTTCACTTTTCTTTTAGAAAAAGTTTTGGGTTCCCCTCTTTTATTTTTGTTGTTTTTAAACTATATGAAAGCACTCAACAGAAATAAATGACTCTCTAAAACTTCCAGGTTGTCTCCCTGGCAGTGCTTTCTTTAAAGCCATTAAGCTAGGCATATAGTGCTCAAGTAGTGAATCCACCCGGATCCCAAGGTATATCAAAGCCAATTTTAATTAACAATGATTTGTAATTTAGTGGTGAGCAAAAGGTAACATATATCATGTAATGATGAAGTCTAACTCTTTTCCTATGCATCGGCATGTCATAAAAGAACAATTCATGCACACAAAGTAAAGGCCAATGAATAGTATAAACAGTTTCTTGCAATTTTATCGTATTGGAAACATGGAGAGGTGGAGATATAGTTCCTCTCTCATAATAATTGCAAGTAGGAGCAGCAAGCACATGCATATTATATTCATCAACACCATCATGTGTAGTAGTAAAATGCAACCCATCAATGTAATCCTTAATAAGGGCAAACTTCTCCGATATAGTGTAGTCGGTAGAATTCAAAAAGATAATAGGACTATCATGCGTGGGTGCAATAGCAACAATTTCATGTTTAACATAAGGAACTATAGCAAGTTCATCTCCATAAGCATAATTCATATTGGCATCTTGGCCACAAGCATAGCAAGCATCATCAAAAAGGGATAATTCAAAAGAATCAACGGGATCATAACAGTCATCATAGCAATCATCCTTCGGTAAGCACGAAGGGGAATTAAACAATGTATGAGTTGAAGAGTTACTCTCATTAGAAGGTGGGCACGGGTGATCAATCCGCTCTTCCTCCTTTTGTTCTTCGCTCTCTTCCTCATCTTTTTCATCCAATGAGCTCACAGTTTCATCAATTTCTTCTTCCATAGACTCCTGCAAAATATTAGTCTCTTCTTGGATAGCGGAGACTTTCTTAATAAGCGCATGAATTTCGTAATTGTATTCATAATTCTCATAACAATATTTCAGGATAGCTAAATTTTCAGGTCTATAAACAGCATCATCAAAATCTTCAAACTCTTTAAACATAGATTCAATTTCATAAGCACCCTTAAAAGCAACAAATTCTTCTATTTGTTCCACATCATAGTAATCATATATACCATTAGCATAAGAAGCTAAGGTTTTATTATCATTAAATTCACATGAAAAGGGAAGGTGTGGAGCCTTCACCTTAGAGCAACAAGTATAATCATATCTCAAGCATAGTTGCCTAGCATACCAATTCAGTATATGAATTTGATCCCATAATAGTTTCCCTTTTTGTGTCAAGCGGTAATCCCTAAAGTATTCACGTTGATCTAACGTTACTCCCATTACATAATTAAATGGGGTTTTCTTAGGATTATTAAAGTAGTACATAATATCTTTCACATAACCAGCATCGAGGGTTTTAGGAGGTTCCCCATCTCCATGAGCAGAAAGTACACCTAATTTTTTTTTGTTATTTCGTGCTCCATATCCATAACTAAAGATAGAGAACAACTAAGAATAGCAAATAAAAATTACTTAGTGATAAAGCAAACAAGCACACATGAGAATATTCACCCCACGCTATTGCTCCCCGGCAACGGCGCCAGAAAAAGTTCTTGATAACCCACAAGTATAGGGGATCACAACAGTTTTCGATAAGTAAGAGTGTCGAACCCAACAAGGAGCTAAAGCTAGAAAAAATATTCCCTCAAGTTCTATCGATCACCGATACAACTCTACGCACGCTTGACGTTCGCTTTACCTAGAACAAGTATGAAACTAGAAGTACTTTGTAGGTGTTTTTGGGTAAGCTTGCAAGAAAGTAAAGAACACGAAAATAAAAGCTAGGGGCTGTTTAGATAAAGACACAACTAAATTAGTTTTAGTAGAGAGCTTTTGTCAACAAGAAAGTTATTTGTCCCTAGGCGAAAACGATAACTAGACCAGTAATCATTATTGCAATTTTATTTGAGGGAGAGGCATAAGCTAACATACTTTCTCTACTTGGATCATATGCACTTATGATTGGAACTCTAGCAAGCATCCGCAACTACTAAAAAGATTCATTAAGGTAAAACCCAACCATAGCATTAAATCATCAAGTCCCCTTTATCCCATACGCAAACAACCTACTTACTCGGGTCTGTGCTTCTGTCACTCACGCCACCCACCATAAGCAAATCATAATCATATTGCAAACCCTACAGCGGGAATCCCTCACGCTTGCGCGACACGGAGAGCACCATAGGACAGCACCAATAATAAAACATACAACTCAAACCAATCACATCATCAAATAGCCATTAGGACAAAACAGATCTACTCAAACATCATAGGATAGCCATACATCATTGGGAAATAATATATAGCGTTGAGCACCATGTTTAAGTAGAGATTACAACGGGTAAGAGAGAGGTTACACCGCTGCATAGAGGGGGGAAGAGTTGGTGATGATGGCGGTGAAGTTGTTGGTGAAGATGGGTGATGATGATGGCCCCGGCAGCTCCGGCGCCACCGGAAGCAAGGGGAGAGGGCCCCTTCTTCTTTCTTCCTTGACCTCCTCCCTAGATGGGAGAAGGGTTTCCCCTCTGGTCCTTGGCCTCCATGGCATGGGAGGGGCGAGAGCCCCTCCGAGATTGGATCTGTCTCTCTGTTCTCTCTCTGTTTCTGCGTTCTCAGATTCTTCCCTTTCACCGTTTCTTATATTCCCGGAGATCCGTAACTCCGATTGGGCTGAAATTTTGAACACGATCTCTATCCGGATTAGCTTTCTTGCGGCGAAAGAAGGGCATCAACTGCCTTACGGGGTGGCCACGAGGGTCAGGGGCGCGCCTGCCTCCCCAGGGCGCCCCCTACCTCGTGGGCCCCTCGAGCATCGTCTCGCGTGGATTCTTCTTCCCAAAAATCATATATATTCCAAAAAAATCTTCAGTTTTTATTCCGTTTGGACTCCGTTTGATATGGATATTCTGCGAAACAAAAAACATGCAACAAACAGGAACTGGCACTGGGCACTGGATCAATATGTTAGTCCCAAAAATAGTATAAAAAGTTGCCAAAAGTATATGAAAGTTGTAGAATATTGGCATGGAACAATAAAAAATTATAGATACGACGGAGACGTATCATCGACACGACTCCGGCGACCATTTGGTCCGGGCATCGTGTCCAACAACAACTCGCTGCCCACATAGCCCGTAGGGGTCACGCATGCGCCTCCACGCCACTGCAATCTGCAATCACCGCGCTCACGAATGCCGGCGCCGCCCCGAGCTCGGTCCGGCGAGCTCCGGTCGCCCCCTGCGCCACATGCCGCGCTGGATGCGGTGAGCTCCACCTCCCTGTAGATGCCTCGGCCGCCCCGTTTTGTCGCCGGAGACGCAAACCCGAGGCTCGCCGCCGCGCGCTGGCCTCGCCGGCGTCAGGTCGCCGGTAGGTTTGACCCCGCTGACCAAGTTGACCCCGGGTGGGCCCTGTTTGACCCCTCTGGGTCTATGACAAATGGGACCCACCTGCTAATTAAGTTAGGATTAGGACTAACTAAAAATTAGTTAGACTATGACACTAACACGCGGGACCCACTGGCCAGGTTTGACCTGGACCATCCCAGTTGACTGCTGACGTCATGCTGACGTACTGCTGACGCAATAAAGCATTTACTGGATTTATTCTTATTCAGAAAATTCCAGAAAATGTTTAAAACTTCAAAAATTCATAGAAATTAGTCTATAGCTCCAAATGAAATAATTATAGATGAAAAATGATCAGAAAAATCCAAAGAATCTGAATATGGCAATCTCATGCATGTTTGAACAACTTATGCATGCTGATCAGGTTAAATCAAACAAGTGGCATTTAAATAATCACATATGGAGTTGAATTTGAATCTTTGGTTCAAACCAACTTCATTTAATTTGGTTGTAGTTGCATTAGCTCAAATCACAACATATTTCCATGTCATGATCATGCATCATATTGTTGCATTGCATTGATTGTGTTCCCTCTCGTTTGCTGGTGTTTGTCCCCTCTCAGTAGATGTGGTTTCGACGATGAGTTCGATAACACCGATGAAGAGCTATACTATCTTCAGAAGTGCTAGGCAAGCAAAAACCCCTTGTTCATTCCGATACAATCCCACTCTCTCGCTCCTGCTCTCTTTTACTGCATTAGGACAACAACGATTCAACTGTTACATGTTGCGGTAGTTGAACCCCTTTCCTCTGCATGACATGTCATTGCCACAGTAAATAGATGAAACCCACTAGCATGAGTAGGAGTTGTTTGAGCCTTGATGTGCCTACTCATTCATGCTTGTTTGTCATGCCTGCTATTGCTTAGAGTTGTGTCAGGTCTGATTCATCGGGGATGAATTGGAAAGTTGTGAACATGTCCTACGGTTGTGAGCAAAGTGGTGAACACGATTTGGTAAAGGTGGCGGTGAGAGGCCATGTAGGAGTACATGGTGGGTTGTCGCATTGCAGCCATCCTCGGGAACTGAGTTCTGTGTTTGTGATCCGTGAACAGTTACTACCACACATTGGGCTCCGGGCGCTCCAAGCTCTCTCGACTTATTAATCAACCTAATCTCTGTCCAGGAGTTGCAACTAGTTTTTGGTGTTTGTAGGTAGTGTTAGTAGTCTACCAGGTGGCACCCGGTACAGGTGGGCTTGGGACAGACTAGGCACAGTGGCCCGGTGTACCAAGTGGCACCCGGATGGTGGGCTTGGGAACCCTGCTCACATCGTTTGGGGTCGTGAGCGACACCCCGGCCGGATCTCCTTGCGGATGGAACCCGAATAGGCGATAAACCTGTACTAGAGACTTGTTGGTTAGTCAGGTGGTGGCCGACTCCCTCGCCAGGCTTCCGCTTGAAGGTTGCCGAGATACACGATGTGTACATGGTGGTAAGTGGCGAGAGCATGTGTGAAGAAGTACACCCCTGCAGGGTTATCATTATCTATTCGAATAGCCGGATTCCTTGGATATGGAAACTTGGACCCCTTGCATAGTTCATAGACAAGTGAAAGTGGATACTCTAAAATGCGCAAGATAAGCATGAGTGCTATGGATGGTGTTCTCGTAGGGAGACGGGAGCAGATCCATAGTGGTGTATTGATATGGTGAATATGTGGACTCGTGTGCGCCACCTCAAAGAGTTATTTGCAGTAGTAGTTCAGGTTAGCCACTGAGTCAAAGCTGGCTTGCTGCAGTTAAAATCCACCACCCCCTTTGTTGCTACCAATGCATATGTAGTTAGTTCTGATGTAAGTCTTGCTGGGTACATTTGTACTCACGTTTGCTTAATTTATGTTTTTGCAGAGAGACTTCAGTCTCACTAGTAGTTCCGCATGGACTTCGACGTTTAGCTTGTTACCTCAGCTACGATCTTGTGCCCTCGGCAGGATCGGGTAGATAGTCAGCCTTCTCAGCCTTTTTCATTTGTAGATGTCTGTACTCAGACACGTTAAGCTTCCGCATGTGCTTTGTCTGGTATGCTCTGTATGTTGGGGTCATGAGACCCATGTTTGTAATGCTTGGCTCCTCGGAGCCTAATGAATAAATACTCTGAGTCGTAGAGTCTTGTTGTGATGCCATGTTGTATTTACACATATCGAGCATATTGTGTGTATGATTGAAATGCTTGGTATGTGTGGGATCCAACAATCTAGTTGTTTATCCTTGGCAGCCTCTCTTATGGGGAAATGTAGTCTAGTGCTTCCATGAGCCATAGTAGTCCTCTACAACCCGGTTCACCGGAGTCCTGCTAGCCCAGCACTACTGCTTGGGACACTTGACTGGCCGGCATGTGTTTCACTTAGTTCCTTTGTCTGTCCCTTTGCGGAAATGTCACGTGGTAACATCCGGAGTCCTGCCTAGCCTGCTACAGCCCGGGTTCCCGGAGTCCTGTTAGCCCAGTGCTACAGCCCGGATTCACACGCTGCTGACCGACATGCTCGATGTGATTCATGTATGCATGTCCCCATAGGTTGGTGCCGCTTTGGGTTCACGACTAGCCATGTCGGCCCAGGTTCTCTGTCATATGGATGCTAGCGACACTATCATATACGTGAGCCAAAAGGCGCAAACGGTCCCGGGCCATGGTAAGGCGACACCCATGGGAATACCGTGCGTGAGGCCGCAAAGTGATATGAGGTGTTACCAGCTAGATCGATGTGACTTGGAATCGGGGTCCTGGCGAGTTGCTTCTTCTTCTTGGGGGCGGTCATCAGGGCGAAGACGGCTCCGTCTCCGTCAGAGCTCTCGATCGCCGCAGTCTGGTAGGCGCGCTCCAGAGAACGTACTGCTTCCTTCTCGTCGCAGGCAATCGTGATGACTCTGCCGCTTCCAGGCATCTTGAGGACGTTGTAGCTATGATGGGTCGCCGCCATAAACTTGGAGAGGGCCGGATACCCTAGGATGGTGTTGTACGGGAGGTTGATGTTGGCGACGTCGAAGTCGATGAGCTCGGTGTGATAGTTGTCGCGGTCACCGAAGGTGACGGGGAGGCAGACCTGCCCCATCGGGAGGGTGGAGCCATCTGTGACTCCGTAAAATGGCTTGGTCAGGTGCAGCTGATCGTAGGGTACTTGAAGAGTCTCGAAGATCTAAACGGAGAGGACGTTGAGCCCTGCCCCACCATCGATGAGGGTCTTGGTCACGCGAACGTTACTGATGGTCGGGGTGCACCTGAGCTGATCCTTGGGGTCGAAGGCGATGATCTGCTTGGCCCACCTGAGGTTGCGCGCGGCGTCAGGCCTGGGGAGCACCGCGTTCACCTCACGAGCGAACTGCTTGAAGATGCGGTGAGAAGCCAGAGCGTGGGCTCCTCCCAGGATGCACGCGACCCCGTGTGGCTCCTGGAAGCCCCCCGCTTCGTCTCACTGGCGGTCGTCGTCGTTCCTTCTTGGCGGTGGTGGCAGCGGAGGTAGGCCCGCGTTGCCCTGAGGGCGACCCTCGCGAGGCTGGTCGCGCCAGGGGGCGTCACGAGGCTGCTCCTGGCAGCGGTCTTCACGGGGCTGATCACGCCATCCTTGGCGCAAGTTCCTGCCGTCCTAGCGTCCTCCGCCACGGCCTCCTCTATGGCCGTAGCCACGGTTGTCGCGCTCAGGGCACTGCCCGACGCGCCCGCCGCGCATCGCCCTGAGCTCTTGGCAGTCGTTGGTGTTATGGCTATGGACATCATGGAAGACGCAGTACGGACGGTTGTCTCTTGGAGGGTCGTTGTAGCCGCAGCCGCGCTTCACTTCTGGCTCCACGGCCAGCACGGCTGGTCCCTTGCGCTTTGCTTCCTTGGCCTTGGTCTTCTTGTCGTCGGCCTCCGCCTCAGGCAGTTCCAGGAGGGAGAGGCGGCCTTCCTCTGCCCTGGCGCACTTCGCCGCGAGATTGAACATCTCGAGGGCCGTGCATAGATCCTCGTGGATGGCAAGCTCCTCCTTCATCCTGACATCGCGAACACCGTCGGAGAATGCCGAGATGATGGCCTCGTCGGAGACCCTGGGGATCTTGAGGCGCACGGTGTTGAAGCGTTGGATGTACTTCTGCAGGGTCTCCCCAGGCTGCTGCTTCACGCGGCGCAGGTCTGCGGCCGCTGGAGCTCGGTCGCGGGTACCTTGGAAGTTGGCGATGAAGCGCTCACGAAGCTCCTCCCAAGAAGAGATGGATCCTGGAGGAAGGTTCAGGAGCCAGGAGCGTGCACCGTCCTTGAGGGCCACGGGGAACCAGTTCGCCATGACCTGCTCAGTGCTGTTCGCCGCCTCGATGCTGAGCTCGTAGAGCTGGAGGAACTCCGCCGGGTCGGCGGTGCCGTCGTAACGCGGAGGCAGGTCCGGCTTGAACTTGCCGGGCCAGACGAGGCACCGTAGCTCAGGAGCTAGGGCGCGGCATCCAGCCACGCTCATGATTGCTGGCGCCCCCTGCGCCTACGGTGCTGGATCTTGGGGTGCGGGCGCCACCACCTCCTGTGGGGCACGGTTCTGGTGCTGCTGGGCAGGGAGCACGCGCGCTTCTGCATAGGGGCGCGGGACCACCTGGCAGCTCTCCTCGTCGCGCGCGGGGGCCCTGCGGGGCTGTTCGCGCCGTGGAGCCTCGCACCTGAGCCCCTGGCCGGCGCCGCGCGGTGGGGGTGGGGGCGGAGCGCCACAGTCCTCGTTCCCCGCCATGGGTGACGGAGGGCGAGAGGAATGGGTCGGTGCGGGCGCCTTCCCGGCAGCGTTGACGAGCTCGGTGATGTGGTGGAGCCACTCGTCGTAGAGGTCGTCCGTCGGACGGTAGCATAGGAGCTCTCGCGCCATCAGTAGCGCAGGCTACTGGTAGACCGGCCCGCGGCGGACCAGCGAGGACGACGTCGCGGCCAGCGAAGGTGACGGGGTCGCCGTGCAGCCTTCGCGCCGCACGGACAGCGGCAACAACGAGTCCTGCTGCTCATGAACGGCTGGGTCCGTGGCCGCGTTGGCGACCGGCGAGTTGGGGCGGAGTGGTGCGCCGTTACCCGCGGGCGCCGTCAGAGTGACGTTGGCGGCGCGGCGGGCGGTGCGTGCTCGGCGAGTGTCCACCATGGCGGTGAAACGAGGTCGACGGAGAAGAGTGGAGCGAGGTCGTCGGAGAAGCGAGATTTCGACACGCC
The DNA here is from genome assembly GCF_003073215.2 of Triticum urartu. NCBI lineage: Eukaryota > Viridiplantae > Streptophyta > Magnoliopsida > Poales > Poaceae > Triticum > Triticum urartu. Next base: position 139,249,399 of record NC_053024.1, on the reverse strand, counting down.
CCCTACCTGGCGCGCCAAATGTCGGATTCCGGGCTCCGGAAAACCCTTAATATTCGAACACAGGGGCGTGACGAAGATCTCTCCACTACACGTCTACCTAGCGCCTCGCTCTTCTCCTGGTGGTGGGAATGGAATGCAAGCAAGCAAACAAGTAGAGCACACAAGAGTTTACCCAGGTTCAGGCCACCTTGCGGTGTAAAACCCTACGTCCTGCTTTAGTGGATCGGCCTCGCGAGGGCTCGAGTATGAACAAGTACAGTGGTTTCCTGAACTCAGGAGGCGAGCTCGAGAGGGGTGAGTAAGCGGATGTTCTTGCTCCTTTGCTATGCTAAGTCCCAATGGGTTGGTCCCTCCCCTATGCTAGGAACCCTAGCTACTTATATAGACGGCCAGGGTCCTCTTCCCCCGAAATGTTTAGGCGGGAAGGGAATCTCACAACGGCCATTTGAGCGGGAACACAAGAACGCTCCTATCCTGACAAAAGGTGGTCTTCGCCTGCAAAGAGGGCAGGCGGTGATGCGGTGGTGGTCTCGGCGATGACATCCTTCCTGCCGTCCTTGCGGTCTTCGATCTTGTTGCACCAAAGGGGAAACCTTTGTCTCGCCCCTCGGGAACATGCGCCTGCGCGGTCTCCTTTGCACCGATATGGAAACTGCGCCTGCCAGCGGGCGCTGGCGCCCGCTGGCATGGTTCGTCATGGCTTGCGTCACTGCCTCCTCCTGAGGCAGCCCTTGCCTTGAGATCTCCGCCCTCCCGAAGCAGCCTAGCTGAGGCCACTCTTGGGAGAGGTCTTAGTTGCCCCTCTGGAGCGGCCTAGGTGAGGCCGCTCCCTAAGGAGGTCTTGGTCGTTCTCCTCGCTAGGGCTGGCCCCCTCGCGAGGGTCTTGAGCAGCCGATCGATCAGCTGGGCCCTACCGGGCCATACCAGGAACGCGACGTGGGCCGCAGACAGGCAAGTCTGGGCACCCTTGTTCCCAGTACGCCGACACTCGCGTAAGAAAAAAAAAGAAAACACGTTTTTTTCCGTTTCCGAGGAGGCACTGCCGTGACTCTCGTAAAAGCACAACCGTGACTCTTGCGGAAGCAAAACCGTGACTCTCGCGAAAGGAAAAAACAGAAAACGCATTTTTTACCTTTCCGAGAGGCACGGCCGTGACTCTCGCGAAAACACAACCATGCTTCTCGCGAAAGCAAAACCGTGACTCTCGCGAAAAAAAAACAGAAAACACGTTTTTTTCGTTTCCGAGAGGCCCGGCCGTGACTCTCGCGAAAGTACACCCGTGCCTCTCGCGGAAGCAAAACCGTAACTCTCATGAAAAAAAGGAAAACACGTTTTTTTTCATTTTCGAGAGGCATGGCCGTGACTCTCGCGAAAGTAAAATCGTGCCTCTCGCGGAAGCAAAACCGTGACTCTCATGAAAGGAAAAAAAAGAAAGAAAACACGTTTTTTCGCGCAAAATAATTTTTTCTTTGAATTTTTTTTGATTGAAAAGCTAAGAAAGACTGTGTAAAACCAAAACGTCGAAAAAACCCCGAAAAAACCAATTAAAAACCGAAAATGCGTGCGGAAAAATAAAAAAATCCGGAGGGAGCGCCCAGAGCGCGACACATGGCGAATGGCTGAGAGCGCGTCAAGTGACGCTGATCGTTGTGAGGTTCCTGAAGGAGCGCTCGTTAACTAGTTGCTCTCTCATTTTCATGTATTTTTCATGTGTGATCGGCCGAGCGGTGAAGAGGCTTCGTTTCTTGTGATTTGGACTCCTCGCTTTTTTTGGAGCAACTAGTTAACGAACGCTCTTCGAAAGCCTCCCAATGATTACTTAGTGTGGGCTAAGAGCGAGCCACTCGGCGCACTCTCAGCCGCTGTCATGGGTCATGCTTTTAGCGCTCCCGTGCCTCTTCGAAACAGAAAGAAAATGCGTTTTCTGTTTTTTCCTTTCGTGAGAGACACACCCGTGCCTCTCGAAAATAGAAAAAAAATGTTCTTTTTTCTTCTGTGAGAGGCACGGTTTTAGTTTCACTATGTCTCTCGGAAATGAAAAAAATTTGTTTTCTATTTATTTTTTCTTTCATTAGAGGCACGGTTTTGCTTTCGTGAGAGACACGGGCGTGCCTATTGGAAACGGCTTTCGAAAAGAGGAAAAACATATTCTCTATTCGGGTTTTTGTCTGGTTTTTTCGCGAACGAAAACGTTCGCCAAAATCTATCAACACGGGATCTAGTTTAAAGATCTTGACGCGAGAAATCCAACCGTGAAAACGGTTTGAGATTTGGACGCACGGTTTAAGAGATAAAACATTTTGAATAAATAGTTCTACGAAAAAAAGATGAAAGTGATCTTTTTAGAAGATACTCCTCAATTAGTGATTTCGCCGTTTTTTGCTATCTTTTACATCCTTCTTTTTCATTCATTTCGTGTAGCCACCGGCTTCTTTCTTCTTCTTTTTTAGGGGGGCCACTGGATCTTTTTTTTTTTGAGACAACACTGGCTCCTTTCTAACCGTTACGAAGCGGAAGAGGCTAGGCCTCGAAACTGGGCCTAATGTTAGCCCGCGCTCCTTGGGCTAAACCCTAACGCAGAGCGTCCTCCCGTCCAACCCGACGCCGGCCTCCGCCTCCTCCTCCGCCCTCGCCTACTTCCTAGCCGCGCCGCTTACTGGTCTGGTCTGGGTTGACCCGGAGTGAGGCGGGATGGCGCTGAGGGGCGTCTGGCAGCTGCAGAAGCTCGTGGTGAACTTCTGCGATTGGGGAGGGAGCAGCAAGGGGATCAGGTACTGTTCATCGTGCCGATTTGATTCTGCCTTAAGTTTTGTTCCTGGAGATCCGACTTATTCGTTGCGTCGACTGAGCTGGAGTGCTCTTTTCATTCTTAATTGTGCATGGAGCAATGTGGAATTGTCTTCTCTGAAGGTGAGCGTCGCGTGTGATTATGTGTCGGTTTGACGAAAAAGGAAGGGCTATTCGTATGACCCCATTGAATAGGAGTAGTTCATCTGTCTAGAGGACACTTTGATATTATTGAAAATGGGAATAACTATTTGGAAGAATGGCCCATTAGACTAGGCAGTTCAGTCACAGTTGAGCCGATTATATGTAGTTTGCTTGTTGGGTTGGGATCAAGCCCTGCTTTTGTGATCCTTGAACCTAATTTTATTCACATGGTATCTTTCCTTTCTTACGGATGAGTGGGCTGTTGTTTAAGCATAAACTGTATGATTTTGGAGCTTAATTGTGCTTGACTCCATACTTTAGTCATTCGAATTTAGTGTCTGATAACAATTAGGTGCTTCAATTTGCTTGCTCCTTTACGACTAGAGCTCCTTGGAATTGCAGGGCTTTTATGGAGTCGCATCTTCCAGCTCTGAAGGAAAAGAATCCCCAGTTAGAGGTGGTGACACAGCTTGTCCGTGGTCAGCATCCCAACTTGAAGGGCATTTACAGTAAGAACCTCCTTTCCTTTTGACCATTTTAGTGTTACCAGGGGTTATATGGTAACTGTATTACTTATAATGATTTTACTTTCTGGCAGTGAGGGGGATCTTTGTGTTGGTACTTACCAAATGCATATAATTAGTTGATTTTCATGAATCTGCTGCAGTCAAGCACTGTAGTTTACAGTTCCTGTATTTAGTTGAGAATTGCAGTACCGTGTCATTTGTCACTCGTCTTCCATGTGCTTAAGTACTTGTGATGAATTGGACATGCTCAACAGGTGAAGTCGCTTGGTTTAAGCATTTTTGCCACCCATGTCTTCCATGTGCTTAAATACGTGTGATGAATCTTGACACACTCAAGAGCTCAAAGGTGAACCCACATGGTTCAAGAATGATATGGTATTATGGTTAACTGTGTGCCTTTTGAGTGAATAAATCTTCTTAAGGAAACGTTGACATGTTTTGTTTCAGTGGTGCACTTGTTCTAGGACAAGTGCAGATTTTGTGGGGGAGCAGGCTCATTTAACATGTTCTGTGGGATACATTTCACAAATTTAAGTACTTTCTCTCTCTCCTAGTGTTTAGCCCAAGAATAATTCCATTTCATTGCACTAACGAAACCAACCTTATAGTATGTGATGATTGCAGGAGGAGGTTACTCCTCAAACCAAACATCCATCCAGAATCTGCTTTTCTTTTGGTGTATGTTTGTTATTAGGAGATTTTCATATATGCCACCCAAAAGATTGGCATGACTGGGAGTACCACTCCCTGTCTCATTGACAGGACCCACTCACATGTCATCGCGACACAGATTCATATCAATACGCCACCCTTGTTATTTTTCATGAACGCGTGGCTGTAGTTGCTTATGTTCTAAGTTACTCCCTCCTTCCATCTATATAGGGCCTAATGCGTTTTTTAAGACCGTCTTTGACTATTGGCAAGGTTAATAGTACATGACATGCATAATGTGAAAATTATATCATTGAAATCTCCTTTCACATACGAATATGACGGTATGCTTTGTGTAAGTTGCATGTCATATATTATTGTTCAAATATTTGGTCAAAGTTAGCCTCGAAAAACGCATTAGGAAGGAGGGAGTATCATTTTTAAGCAATGTCATTCTTGTGCAGAAAACCATAACGAGAGAGTTGTTTGCGTCAGAAACTTGGCACCTGAGGACATAATGTTGCAAGCTAGTAGGCTAAGGTGTTCTCTGGGCAGGAAAGTCGTGAAGCTGAGAACCAGACACGTGACGAAAAGGCCAAGCGTCCAGGGAACATGGACGACGGAGCTGAAGATGTGAGTCAAAGTTCCTGATGGCACACACTCGCAAGAACCGTGTCAGATCTATAGCAAGAACTCTGTGCTGCTATTAAACCTATGTTTCGTCAGTAGTTTCAGTTTCAGTCTGCCCTCCTTTTGTTTGAGCCGCAGGCTGATAATAACATGTAAACTTGGGAGTTCTTTTTGTTAGTGTCGCCTGTCTAGCAGATATTTGGATGGCAGATGCCTGATCTTTGGACCATTGCTTTCGTTGAAGCTGTCAGCGCAGAATATGTTCTAAAGGAAGGAGGAATGTCTGCATGTTATGACAGGACAAGTTATAAATCTAAAACCGTCATGAACTGTATACGTTGTTCATATCTTGCTGTCCATCTAGTGCATCAGGTGAGTAACTAGAGTACCCGTAAGGGGCACTCATCGATCGGCTTCTATAAGTGTCTGAAACTGAAGGCACCTGTTATTCAGTTGGTGCTATGCCATGAACCATTTCAGATTCATTTTTCAAAAAGAAAAAGAATTTTTTAGGTCTATATATATATACTCCGTATATATCAATCAAGAATGTTGTGCTGATACCATTTTCAGCATCGACAGCTAACTTGTACTAGCTCCGATGAGAACGTGTAAAGGCCTTTGGGTCGACCTTGAAGATGCAACATTTGGAATTTCACTCATACTCGGCTTCTTCGGCCTACCTTTTGCCCAACTTGCGAACGCAAATGACTGGACTTTGAAAAAGGGCAGCACTAGGCGCCGGTGCGCCGGCCGAAAGTTTCGGTTGGTCTGCCCCCAACTGCATGGGACCGTCAGATCACAGCTCCTCTTCTACCTTTTTCTTACCTTATCCTCGCCTCCAGCACACATAGAGAGGAGCGAGCCAGTCAGGGCTGTCATGGATGCGCGACCACGAAGCACCGCTGCGCTGTCGCAACCGCACGCCTTGCAGTCGCCGTCGCCACTCGCCAGTTGGAACATTGGTGCCCCATGGCCCGCCCCCTCTTATGCAGCAAAAAAATGGACCCAGCAAAAAGGAAAAATCAAACCCCACTGGTCCCGACCACCCCCAATGCCGATGACCTCGTCGGCTAGCCGCCGCTAGCCATACTCGTTCCTGGAAAGCCGCAGTTCCATAAGCCCACCCATGGTTGCAGCAAAAAACCCACGCCAGTGGAAGCTTTCATGCTTGCCTGTTTGTAGCAAATCTGAGTGCCGATTGTAGCTTTCCTGCTGCCGGTTGAAGCAGAAAATGCAGCTCCACCGGACCGCCATTGCAGCTCCGCTGGACTACGGGTTCCAGCTCTTGTGGCCATGGTTGCAGCTCCCCTTGTCTGGCTGTAGCACCCCATGCCGGCGGTTGTGTCGTCTGCCGTCACCGATGCAACAAAAATGATCGCCGGTAGTAGAAAAACCAACAACAGTTGTAACAAATTAATCATCGTCCGTCGTCTCGCCATGACTGTTTGTAGCAACAAGAGATGCAGGTTGTAGCACCGATGCTCGTCGGTTGTAGCAAAAAATCCCCATGGTCGAAACCTCGACGTCCGCCGGTTCTAGCAATTTTGCCCCGGGAGGTTGTAGCACCGAGTCTCGTCGGTTGTAGCAAAAAATCGCCATGGTTGTACCCTCAACATCTGTCGGTTCCAGCAAAATTGCGTCGAGGGGTGTAGTCTCATCATGGACGGTTGCAGCTCCGACGTGGCCAGATCCGGGGAGGTAGGCAGAGCTCCGGTGGCGTGAATCCAAAGCAAATCTGGTCGAGGGTAGCCGGCGACGGCGCCCTAGGAGGCCTCCGGGCGGCGACGGTTGACCATGGCAGCGGGGCCTGAGAAGGAGGCAGAGAAATAAGAGGCAGAGATGAGCGACCAGAGAAGAGAAGGAGGAAGAAGACGCACATGGGCGGGCCCCCATCCTACGTGTCGCTAGCTGAGTGTAACACCCATAATGCGGCTATATCTCCCACGTGTCGGGGCACGACTTAGAGGCATAGCCGCATGATAGGTTTGTCGCAAGAGGGGTAATCTTCACACAATCCCATGTACTGAATAAGAAAGGGATAAAGAGTTGGATTACAATTGCCACTTCACACAAATACAAATTAAACATACATCATCCAAAATACAATTAAGGTCCGACTACGGAACCAAAATAAAAGAAGACAGCCCCAAATGATGGATCCCCGATCGTCCCAACTGGGCACCACTACTGATCATCCAGAAAAGACACATAACAACGATCAAGATCTTCATCGAGCTCCCACTTGAGCTCGGTTGCGTCACCTGCACCGGTATCATCGGCACCTGCAACTATTTGGAAGTATCCGTGAGTCACGAGGACTCACAATCTCACACCCTCGAGATCAAGACTATTCAAGCTTATGGGTAGGAGAAGGTAATGAGGTGGAACTGCAGCAAGCACTAAGCATATATGGTGGCTAACATACACAAATAAGACCGAGAAGAGAAGCAACGCAACGGTCGTGAAACTAGAAGTGATCAAGGAGTGATCCTGAAACTACTTACGTTCAAACATAACACAAGGTCGTGTTCACTTCCCGGACTCCGCCAGAAAGAGACCATCACGGCTACACACGCGATTGATGCATTTTAATTAAGTTAAGTGTCAAGTTCTCTACAACCGGACATTAACAAATTCTCATCTGCCACATAACCATGGGCACGGCTTTCGAAAGTCTAAACCTTGCAGGGGTGTCCCAACTTAGCCCGTCACAAGCTCTCATGGTCAACGAAGGATATTCCTTCTCCCGGGAAGACCCGATCCGTCTCGGAATCCCGGTTACAAGACATTTTGACAATGGTAAAACAAGACTAGCAAAGCCGCCCGATGTGCCTACAATCCCGATAGGAGCTGCACATATCTCGTTCTCAGGGCAGCACCAGATGAGCAATCCGTACAACTAAAACCAAACCTCAAGTTTCCCCGAGGTGGCGCTGCAAGGGGCTCTAGTTCGAACCAACACTTAAAGAAGCACTTGCCCGGGGGGGTTAAAATAAAGATGACCCTCGGGTTGGCCGACCCAAGGGAAGGGTAAAAGGTTGTTAGGCAAATGTAAAACCAAGGTTGGGCCTTGCTGGAGGAGTTTTATTCAAAGCGAACTGTCAAGGGGTTCCCATAACACCCAACCGCGTAAGGAACGCAAAATCAAGGAACATAACACCGGTATGACGGAAACTAGGGTGGCAAGAGTGGAACAAAACACCGGGCATAAGGCCGAGCCTTCCACCCTTTACCAAGTATATAGATGCATTAATTAAAATATAAGAGATATTGTGATATCCCAACATATCCATGTTCCAACATGGAACAAACTTCAACTTCACCTGCAACTAGCAACGCTATAAGAGGGGCTGAGCAAAAGCGGCAACATAGCCAAACAACAGTTTGCTAGGAAGGTGGGTTAGAGGCTTGACATGGCAATATGGGAGGCAGGATATAACAAGTGGTAGGTAGCACGACATAGCGATAGAACGAACAACTAGCAAGCAAAGATAGAAGTGATTTCGAGGGTATGGTGTAACGCCCCGAGACCGTTGTGCCAGGTGTCCTCCAGTTATTCGCTGTTGTTGCCTTGTCATTCGCTTGCGTGTTGCATCTTATCATGTCATCATGTGCATTGCATCATCATGTTTTCAAAACTTGCATCCGTCCGGGTTCCCCCAGTTCCGTCCGTTGTCCGTTCTGAGCCCAGACACACTTGCACGCGCCCGCGGCATGTCCGAAATATTATTTTATAAGTGGCTGGAAAATGTTCTTGGAATGAGATGAGAGTTGACGTGTGGTCTTATTATAGTGTAGATAAACCGCGTGTCAAGTTTCATCGCATTCGGAGTTCGTTTGATAGCCCAACCGTTAAACTATAGCGGCATTATAGCCGGGCACACGTCGGACGTTTTCGGTAACTGAAAACCTTGCCGGGATGCAATTCCATCTCTCTCTTCTCTGCCGGAGACCTCTCCTACACAACCTAGGCCCAGCCTACCCCCCTCTTTGCACAGTGCATCGACCCCTCGCGCATGTCCGAAACTGTCCCGGACCCGACCCGGACAGTCGTTACCGTTGTGTGCGGATCATCCCCAAACGTCTGCAAAACATCACCGTTTTCTTTTTTGGACTCCCTAGCTATTTTATCCGGAATCGTCCGATTGCGATCGTAGGGTCGAGATAGCCCCTAACCTAATCCGTGATGTATATTTATAGTCCACCCCTAGTCTAATTTCAGACCAAATCCCTAAATTTTAGGGATGCTCCGAGCCGCCGCCGCCGCACTCATTCCCCAACATCGGGATCCCCATCGCTCGAACCAAATCCATCTCCTCCTCGTTTTCACCACAAACCCAACCAGCGAGCTCCTCCTCCTCTCGATCCATCCCCACGCCCCTCCGCGGTTGGGCCCGAGCAGGATCACCCAGAGCCGCAGCTCGTCCGTGAGCAGCTCTGCCGCCATCAGGCCAGGACCTCCCCGTCGCTCCTCCTCGCTCCTGTTTCTTCTCGTTGCCTCCTGCCTCTCCCCGTAACTCTCGCCTCAAGTTCCTCCCGCCGGAGCCCCAAGTCCACCTCGCCCGCGCGAAGTCCCCTGCCGCCATGGCCGCCCGGGAACATGGAGATCCGCCGCCGTCCTGCCGTTCCCCTTCGATGATGGAGCTCCCCACTGCCAAGTCCAGGACCCCGTCGCTGCGCTACCTCCGTTTGAGAGGAGGACGACGAAGCCGCGCCCCGCATTGACTCCTCGTCGCGTGGATCCAGCTGGGCCTCGTCCCGATCCCAAGTCCAGCGCCCTCCTGGCGCGTCTCGCTTCATGGACCAGCGCTGCAGATCCGGCCTGCTTGTCCACACCCCCTGGGCCGCCTCCTCACGCACCTCCACGTGGGCCATGCCCCGAACGGCCCAGGTCTGGGCACAAAGCCCAGCCCGCCTCCGGCCTCATCCGATCTGGGCTGAGCCCAACTGGGTGAGTAGCCCCAGCCTCCCCTGTGCACCTTTGGGCCAACTAGTTTCAGCCCATTGTGTTTTTTTCCTGCTGCTGCAATTTAGCTATTTTTCCAGAAAACTGTTATTTTACAGAAAAGTCCCTAGACAACATGCATATAATAACTCACAAACCGTGCATCGGATTAAAACAAACTTAATATGGAAGTTGCTTAGAATTTTGTCTAGTTTCACAATATGTATTTTTCATCCATGTTTAAATTGCTTAAAATGTTGTTTGCTTAAATTTGCTCCTATGCCATGTTAAAATGCTTTATTTCATAACTAAATAACCGTAACTCCGAATTTAATAAACTTTATATGTAAATGGGGTGGAAAAATGCCTAGTTTAACATGGTGGCCTTACTTGGCATGTTTAACAACTCTAAAATATGGTTTAGGGCAGAACAGTACCAAACCTTAAAATATGCATATGGGGTTTTACCGGAATTGTTGTTCGTTGTTTCCGGCCTCATTTAAACTTGCCTAGATAGGTAGTTTTGTTGTGCTTCACCCCATGCCATGTTAATCAACATTTAATATTGTTGGGTACATAAACGAGATCGAACTAAATAACTTGTCGTGGTGTTTCGTCAATATGCACCGTTGCATATTGAGCTCCACTTAATTTGTAGGATTGCTTGTGCACTTTTGCCATGACATGCTTCATTAAACCGGACATGCATCATACTTGGTTGTGCATCATGCCATGTTCATGTGTTGGTTGTTTACTATGTTGTTTGCTTCTTTCCGGGTTGCTCCTCGCGTTAGCTTCGGTTTCGTTCCGGAGTTGTGAGTTTTGGTTCGACTAAGTCCGCTTTGTCTTCTTCATGGACTCGTTCTTCTTCCTTGCGGGATCTCAGGCAAGATGACCATACCCTCGAAATCACTTCTATCTTTGCTTGCTAGTTGCTCGCTCTTTTGCTATGCCTATGCTGCGATACCTACCACTTGCTTATCATCCCTCCCATATTGTTGAACCAAGCCTCTAACCCACCTTGTCCTAGCAAACCGTTGTTTGGCCATGTTACCGCTTTGCTCAGCCCCTCTTATAGCGTTGTTAGTTGTAGGTGAAGATTGAAGTTTGTTCCTCGTTGGGACATGGAGATGTTGTTCCTTGTTGGAACATGTTTACTTGTTGGGATATCACAATATCTCTTATTTAATTAATGCATCTATATACTTGGTAAAGGGTGGAAGGCTCGGCCTTATGCCTGGTGTTTTGTTCCACTCTTGCTGCCCTAGTTTCTGTCATATCGGTGTTATGTTCCCGGTTTTTGCGTTCCTTACGTGGTTGGGTTATAATGGGAACCCCTTGACAGTTCGCTTTGAATAAAACTCCTCCAACAAGGCCCAACCTTGGTTTTACCATTCGCCACCTAGCCTTTTTTCCCTTGGGTTAGGCCAGCCCAAGGGTCATCTTTATTTTAACCCCCCCCCCCCCGGGCCAGTGCTTGTCGAAGTGTTGGTCCAAACGGAGTAGACTGCGGGGCCACCTCGGGGAAACTTGAGGGCTGATTTTACTCGTAGGATGTCTCATCCGGTGTTGCCCTGAGAACGAGATATGTGCAGCTCCTTTCAGGATGTCGGCGCATCGGGAAGTCTTGCTGGACTTGTTTTACCATTGTCGAGTATGTCTTGTAACCGGGATTCCGAGTCTGATCGGGTCTTCCCGCTAGAAGGAATATCCTTCGTTGACCGTGAGAGCTTGTGATGGGCTAAGTTGGGACACCCCTGCAGGGTTATGAACCTTCGAAAGTCGTGCCCGCGGTTATGGGCAGATGGGAATTTGTTAATGTCCGGTTGTAGAAAACTTGAAGTTGACCTTAATTAAAATACATCAACCGCGTGTGTAACCGTGATGGTCTCTTTCCGGCGGAGTCCGGGAAGTGAACACGGTGTTGGAGTTATGCTTGACATAGGTTGTTCTAGGATCACTTCTTGATCATAGTTGTTCGACCGTGCTTTTGCCTTCTCTTCTCGCTCTCATTTGCGTATGTTAGCCACCATATATGCTAGTCGCTTGCTGCAGCTCCACCTCCTACCTTTACCTTATCCATGAGCTTAAATAGTCTTGATCGTGAGGGTGTGAGATTGCTGAGTCCCCGTGACTCACAGATACTTCCAAAAACCAGTTTGCAGGTGCCGATGTTACCGAGCAGGTGACGCAACCAAGCTCAAGGAGGAGCTCGATGAAGACCTTGTCCTTTGTTTTGTTTCGTTCTAGTTGATCAGTAGTGGAGCCCAGCTCGGACGATCGTGGATCTGTGTAGCATTTGGGGTAGTATTCTTTTATTTTGGTTCCGTAGTCGGACCTTGATTGTATCTGGATGATGTAATGCTTTATTCATGTAATTGTGTGAAGTGGCGATTGTAAGCCAACTATGTATCTCTTTCCCTTATATATTACATGGGTTGTGTGAAGATTACCTCACTTGCGACATTGCTTTCAATGCGGTTATGCCTCTAAGTCGTGATTCGACACGTGGGAGATATAGCCGCATCGAGGGTGTTACAAGTTGGTATCAGAGCCTTCCCCGACCTTAGGAGCCCCTGCTTGATCGAATCGCTGGCGTTATTGAGTCTAGAAATGTTTTGAGTCATTTAGGAATTATATATATCGGAGAGTTAGGAATTCTTTTTACTCCTCAGTCCCTTCGTCGCTCTGGTGAGGCATCCTGGCGTAGAGTTTTGACTCTTCTCTTCTCAAATTTCACTAAAAAAATTTAGGATCACACGGGTATTGTCGTGGTTCTAACTCTGACAGTGATGTAGGGGGGTGTGTATGGAGAGGCTAGATCTCAGCTATTGGGAAGTTGTAAACACACGAGGATTACGAGTTCAGGCCCTTCTCGGAGGAAGTAACAGCCCTACGTCTCGGTGCCCGGAGGTGGTCGATTGGATTATGTGTGTATGAATAACAGGGGTGCGAACCCTTCATACTGAGGAGGGGGGTGGCTTATATAGAGTTCGCCGGCCCTCTCCTGCCCTCAGTGATGCAGGGTTTAAGGTACATTTAAGGTTGGGCGTTACTGGTAACGCCCCTAATAAAGTGCTATAATGACCATAAAGACTACTTAATAGCCGACCGTTTGCCTGCGGAGTGACTTTAGGTCTCCTGGCAGTCGAGTGGTTGGCTTCATGGTCGAGTGATAGCTTCTTGGTCGAGTGTCTTGAACCTGTCGAGTGGGATACCTTCAAGTCGATTGAAAGGTGACTTCTTCTAGGGATGTCCTTGGGTAGGGCTCTTTGGGCAGGTCCGTGCCCCTACCCTAGGTACATAGCTTCATCATTAGCCCCCGAATGGATCGAGGTTTGAGTGGGGAAAGAATTGGAGATCTTTCCGACTGGTTCTTTGGGCTACATGAGTGCCTCGTTTTGGGTCAATCGTCACGGATGACGTCATCAACCTCTTTCAGTCGCCTTGATCCATTCCAGGCCTTTCGTCGAGTGAATTTCTTTACTTGTGACATACCGAGTGTCGGCGCAAGCGGGGTCTTCTGTTTTGACAAGTTGTTCTGCAGCCCGCGGATGTCGTGGGATTCGGATTTCGGGAAGCGCGCGGGATGGGAGCGGCCGCAGTAATCGGAAGCGATAAAGCGGAAGCTCCTCGATTGCCGCGCCATCTTTTCGCCACGTACTGCGCGCGTCTGCTGCGGGATTTGACTGGATAGCCTGGGCCTACCAGTCAGCCACTCGGCAGCGGCCTCTTATAAGTCGCCGGCTCGGGGTTTCCAAACAGTGTGCTTTCTTCTTCCTCTCTCCCTTCGCAAGTTCCTCCGCCACCTCCGCTCTCACCTTAGCGCCGCAGGCCCGTGCAAGATTTGCCGGCGACGATGGCGAAGGACAAGACATCCGCTCTGGAGCGCGCGAAGAAGGCGGCGGCGCAGGGAAAGGGGAAGAGGTCTGCTCGGGGCGGATCCTCCTCAAGGTCTGCTCTGCCCCGAGGCTAGATCCAGGGCGATTGGATGCCGTCGGTGATCCGGCAAGAAGATCTCGACGACATGGTCGAGGGGGGAGTCATTCCCCACGAAGTTGCGCGTCTCCCGGGGAGAGAGATCGAACCTCAACCCCGCGACGGTGAGTGCGTGCTCCTAGCCACCCATGTCGACCGCGGGTTTTCTCTGCCGCCCCACCCTTTTTCCAGAGCTTCCTGAACTTCTTCGGAGTGCAGCTCCACCACTTCACTCCCAACTCCATCGTATACCTTGCTGCTTTCATCTCCATGTGTGAGGGTTTCTTGGGTTGCCGCCCCCATTGGGGACTCTTCAAGCACATCTTTACCTACCGTTCCCAATCGGTCAAGAAGGCCAAGTCGAGTGACGAAAGGACGCAGGTGATCCAGCTGTGCGGGGGCCTGGCAATCTAGACGAGGGGAAAGTGTTGTTTTCCATCTATCACTTTCCCGGAGTCGGTCCGCGGTTGGCAGGCGACCTGGTTCTACTGTCAAGACCAGGCGACCCCAGGACAGTCGACTGGTCTACCCCCTTTCTCTCTCGACTGAGCTGAAAAACCTGCTTCTCTGAAAGTGACGCCGGAGGAAAAGGCCCAAGTCAAAGTGCTGGATGGTCGAGTGGTTGAGCTTGTCCGTGAGGGCGTGACTGGTATGGACTTGCTGGAGGTCTTCCTCCGGAGGCGCATCCAACCGCTCCAGGCTCGTGACCACCCGATGTGGCTGTACTCGGGTCTCGACGACACCACTCGGGTCCACCCGGAGGAGGTTACTGACGAGATGCTGGAGGAGATGCTGGAGGGGTGGCTGGAGGGATGGCTCTCCCTCGAGCATCACGGGGAACCGAGGAGCCAGGAGGGTAATCCCACTCGACAACTCGTATGACGTGGACCAGGTATGTCTTTATGCTCCTGACTGAGATCTTGTTTTCTTCATTGGTCTACTTTGAGTAGGTCGATTGACTTTCGTCTTGTCTGTTGTTTTCCAGGCGACTACCGAGATGTACTCGACGCCCAACGGGGCACAGGAGCCAACTGAGGAAGGGGAGGCGAGCGGAGGTGAGAGTGGAGATGACCAAGGCGAGTGGGAGTCCGACGGTGAAGGAGAGGGAGACGACAACGTCGACTCCAGCGAAGAGGAGGAGGAGGAGGTTGAACCCCCCGGCCCGGAGGGGCGATCCAAGCTCACACACGATCCAGCGCGGGAACGTGGCAAGGCGACTTCTCCCGTTGGGCAGTCGTCGAAACGCCCTCGGGCCTCTTCTCCTACGCCGACTGGGAAGGCTCCCAAGCACCCACGCGCGACGCCGTCCAAGCTGCCCAAGGCTCTGCCCAAGATGAAGATGGCTGTCCCTACCATTTCCGGGTAATAACAAAACTTGCTTTCCTTTGTCGACCGTGGACAGACCCTTGGTCGATTCATTGAGCCAACTGACTGATTTTCGAGATTTGCAGCGCTGCTACTTCTGAGATCTCTGCCAAGGACGACGACCAAGAGATGGAGGATGCTGTTACCTCCAACCTTGGTACGATTACTGACGTTCTGCTTTGAGTCGACTGAACATTTATTGCAACTCTGGTCGATTGAATGTTTCCCTTGTAGCCCCTCCTCATGTTATCGACCTCCCGGATGACGACGACAACGAACCGCTGAGAGTGAGGAGGAATAAGAGGGCGTCGACTGACAAGACCCCCCAATCTGCTCCGGCGTCTGAGGCCGTAGCTCGGGTTGGTGGTGATACCGCTCGGGCTTCTGTGACTTTCGCCATTCCTCTGACAAGTGTGCGGCCTTCGACGTCGACTGCGGATCCGCCTTCGCTTTTTGCCGCGTACCCTGTCCCTGAGGACCAAGCGGCTGCCGCAAAAGAGGCTATACGCCAGGCGGGGATCATGATGGAGCAAGTGAAGGTGGCTCGGGAGGCCAGCCAAGCAGCTTATGACGCGAGCTCGGCTCTTCAGAGCAACGTCCAGGTCAGTCGACTCAACACTTGGTCTGTTATGATATGCTGTTTGAAGAATCTCTTTTCCGAAGATCTTTGTATCTGTACACCCACTGGGTGTGTCTGCCAATTCTTGGACGAGTGGGGGCACGCTAAGTGCACCCACTGGGTGTAGTCCCCGAGACTACGGTGGACTGCTGGCAGTCGACTGTAGTCTTTATATTGTG
Organism: Triticum urartu; assembly: GCF_003073215.2. NCBI lineage: Eukaryota > Viridiplantae > Streptophyta > Magnoliopsida > Poales > Poaceae > Triticum > Triticum urartu. The sequence goes on along the minus strand of NC_053024.1, from coordinate 139,233,571 downwards.
TTGCTGTAGCTGTATTTCTTCACTCGGTCTGGTCAGGCCATGTCGAATGGGACTGTATCCGGTCGACTGCGGGCAGTCGACTTTTTGTTTTGTTTTTTTTTACAGTGGGGGCACGCTGAGTGCACCCACTGGGTGTAGTCCCCGAGACTACTGTCGAATGTTCTTGATTCGGCTGTAGTCTTAGAAACGTCATCATTGTCTCTTAGTTACTCGGAAGCAACTTATTTTGGACGTCTGTCGACTGATTTTTCTTTTTACAGAAATCCTGCGAACTTGTAGCTCGCTATACTGAGTTGGAGAATCAGCAGATCCAGCTCAACCTTAACTTGAAGCTTGCTCAGGAGAATTTGAAGAAGGCACAAGAAGAAGCAAAAGGTATGGCTGGTGAGGTTCTCCATTCTTGACAAGTGGCTTTTCTTTCTTGTCCATTCTTGATGTTGATTTCACTCGACGCGCCGCAGATAAACTGGAGGAAGCTCTGAAGAAGAAGGATCAAGATCTTGCAGAGGCACAGAAGGAGGTCTTGGACAAAACGAGGCTTGCTGAAGAGAAAATGGCCTCGGTCGGAGCTCTTGAGCAGGAGAACTCCAGACTGAAAGCTGCTCTCGAGGTAGCCAATCAAGAGGTCAGCCGACTGAAGAACGACAACGTGGCTCTGCACGACAAGGCAGGTGAGCTGGCGGGGAAGAGGAACGATCTGGAGGCTTATCTCGGTGGACTCGCCAAGAAGCTGTTCGTCGTGCTCGAAGGTAATTACTCTGCCCCGACTGTCTTGCAGTTACCAAGTCTGTGTAGGGTCACTGTCTTATTCTTGAATCGTGTTTGCAGAATTCTGTCAGAACTTTGAAGAGGAGACCAGTCGAGTGGAGCCAGGCTTGGACCCTGCTAACTCCCTTGTGAAGGACGAGGCTGCAATGAACATGCTCCGTCTGGAGTCTCGTATTGCCAGCGTGGTTGACTATCTTGCTCGACTGAAGGTTGCGATGTCGCGGATCGACACATCACTCTGGCCTAGGACGACGCTTCAGAACGACCTCGAGTCCCTAATGGCTCGACTTAATGAAGTCCCAGGTCGAGTGGCGGAATGGAAGAAATCTTCTGCTAGATGTGGTGCTGATGTCGCTCTGTCTCTGGTCCGCGTCCATTGCAAGGAGGCGCGAGAAGAAAAGCTGGCTGCCATCCAAGTTGCCAATACCAGGAAGCACAACTTTCAAGACTTCATGGAGACTTTCATTGCTGCTGCCACTCGTATTGCAGACGGGATCGACTTGGACGAGTTCGTCGCCCCTTCCAGTCCTCCTCCTGAGGAATGAAAAACTTTTATGCTTCACTTTAAATTTGCCTCGGAATGCCGAGTGGATTTGTAACCGTTAAACTCCGCCGAGCCGAGGGCTCGGGTACTTTGATCTGAGGTCTGGGACCTTTTAGGCTTTATCTGATCTTGATTTCTTGTTGAATATCTTCATGATTTGATTCATCGAGTGGAACTTGATCTTCACTCGGAATAACCTTGTATTTGCGGGGCTGCAGCTAAGCCCCCGAGTGGGAGGTTTGCTCTCCACTCGGTAGGATTTTTAAACACTTAGGCGAGCACTGGGCTGCAGTTAAGCCCCCGAGTGGGAGTCTGGCTCGCCACTCGGTAGTATTTTTGAACACTTAGGCGAGCACTGGGCTGCAGCTAAGCCCCCGAGTGGGAGGTTTGCTCGCCACTCGGTAGGATTTTTAAACACTTAGGCGAGCACTGGGCTGCAGCTAAGCCCCCGAGTGGGAGGATTGCTCTCCACTCGGTAGGATTTTTTCAAACTTAGGCGAGTGCCTGACTGCAGCTAAGTCTCTAGGTGGGAGAACTTAGGCGAGTACTGGACTGCAGCTAAGCCCCCGAGTGGGAGGATTGCTCTCCACTCGATAGGATTTTTTCAAACTTAGGCGAGTGCCTGACTGCAGCTAAGTCTCTAAGTGGGAGAACTTAGGCGAGTACTGGACTGCAGCTAAGCTCCCGAGTGGGAGGATTGCTCTCCACTCGGTAGGATTTTTTCAAACTTAGGCGAGCACTGGGCTGCAGCTAAGCCCCCGAGTGGGAGGTTTGCTCGCCACTCGGTAGGATTTTTTCAAACTTAGGCGAGTGCCTGACTGCAGCTAAGTCTCTAAGTGGGAGAACTTAGGCGAGTACTGGACTGCAGCTAAGCTCCCGAGTGGGAGGATTGATCTCCACTCGGTAGGATTTTTTCAAACTTAGGCGAGCACTGGGCTGCAGCTAAGCCCCCGAGTGGGAGGTTTGCTCGCCACTCGGTAGGATTTTTAAACACTTAGGCGAGCACTGGGCTGCAGCTAAGCTCCCGAGTGGGAGGATTGCTCTCCACTCGGTAGGATTTTTTCAAACTTAGGCGAGTGCCTGACTGCAGCTAAATCTCTAGGTGGGAGAACTTAGACGAGTACTGGACTGCAGCTAAGCCCCCGAGTGGGAGGATTGCTCTCCACTCGGTAGGATTTTTTCAAACTTAGGCGAGTGCCTGACTGCAGCTAAGTCTCTAAGTGGGAGAACTTAGTCGAGTACTGGACTGCAGCTAAGCCCCCGAGTGGGAGGTTTGCTCTCCACTCGGTAGGATTTTTTTCAAACTTAGGCGAGTGCCTGACTGCAGCTAAGTCTCTAAGTGGGAGAACTTAGGCGAGTACTGGACTGCAGCTAAGCCCCCGAGTGGGAGTCTGGCTCGCCACTCGGTAGGATTTTTAAACACTTAGGCGAGCACTGGGCTGCAGCTAAGCCCCCGAGTGGGAGTCTGGCTCTCCACTCGGTAGGATTTTTGAACACTTAGGCAAGCACTGGGCTGCAGCTAAGCCCCCGAGTGGGAGTCTGGCTCTCCACTCGGTAGGATTTTTCAAACTTAGGCGGAACGGATTCGCAGCTAAGTCACCCACTGGGGGATTTCGTATGCAAACAAAAGTGACGGCAATTATTGGAACACTCTTGTCTTTGGTAAAAATAAACTGCAGAAATCTTTTCTTATTACATCTCGTCCAAGGGAGAACTCAAGTGTAAAAGGGGCGGAGCAGTTCCGCATTCCAAGCTCGTGGCTCGTCGATCTGGCGATCAACATTGTAGAGGTGATATGCTCCATTGTGGAGGACTCTGGTGACGATGAAGGGGCCTTCCCAAGTAGGAGCAAGTTTGTGTGGTTTCTGCTGATCCACTCGGAGGACCAAATATCCTTCTTGGAAGGCTCGGCTCTTCACATTTCTGGCATGGAATCGACGCAAGTCTTGCTGATAGATGGTCGATCTGATCATAGCCATTTCCCTCTCCTCCTCTAGGAGGTCGACTGCGTCTTGCCGGGCTTGCTCTGCTTCGTCTTCGTTATAAAGCTCGACTCTGGGGGCGTTGTGAAGTAGATCGCTCGGCAGGACGGCTTCGGCTCCGTAAACCAGAAAGAATGGCGTTCTTCCAGTCGACCGGTTCGGGGTGGTCCTCAGTCCCCACAAAACTGACGGAAGCTCGTCGACCCAAGCGCCTGCTGCGTGCTTGAGATCACGCATCAGTCGAGGCTTCAGTCCTTTGAGAATTAGACCATTTGCTCTTTCAGCTTGTCCATTTGACTGGGGATGCGCGACCGACGCGTAGTCGACTCGTGTGCCCTGAGAGGCGCAAAAAGCTCTGAACTTGTCTGAATCGAAGTTTGACCCATTGTCAGTGATGATGCTATGCGGGACCCCGTATCTGAATATCAACTCTCTGACGAAACTGATAGCAGTGCTAGCATCAAGATTTTTGATAGGCTTGGCTTCAATCCATTTGGTAAACTTGTCGACTGCCACAAGCACATGTGTGAATCCGCTCCTGCCTGTTCTCAGTGGACCAACCATGTCCAGTCCCCAAACAGCGAAGGGCCAGACGAGTGGAATGGTCCTCAGAGCTGATGCTGGCTTGTGCGACATGTTGGAGTAGAACTGGCAGCCTTCACACTTGTCGACTATCTCTTTCGCCATTTCGTTTGCCCTGGGCCAGAAAAAACCCGCTCGGTATGCTTTGGCCACAATGGTCCGAGAGGACCATGGTGACCACAGGTCCCCGAGTGGATATCATCAAGGATCATCTGACCTTCTTCTGGCGTTATGCACTTCTGATCGATTCCAGTTGCGCTTTCTCTATACAACTGTCCTTTTATGACTGTGAAAGCTTTAGATCGACGGACGATCTGTCGAGCCTCTTCTTCGTCCTCTGGAAGTTCTTTCCTCAAGATATACGCGATGTATGGTATCGCCCAGTCGGGAGTGATAGCCAAGACCTCCATGACTAGGTCGACCACAGCAGGAATTTCGACTTCAGTCGGATCTGTGGCACTTTTCGGTTGCGGGGCTTCTTCTGTAAAAGGATCCTCCTGGACCGACGGCGAGCGGATGTGCTCCAAAAACACATTGTTGGGAATGGCTTCTCTCTTGGAGCCTATCTTTGCCAGATCATCAGCTGCTTGATTTTTCAGTCGAGGGATGTGATGAAGCTCTAACCCCTCGAATTTCTTTTCTAACTTTCTTACTATGTTGCAGTAGCCAGTCATAGCTAGGCTTCTGATGTCCCACTCCTTCATCACCTGGTTGACCACCAAATCTGAGTCGCCATAGACCATGAGGCGCCAGACGCCGAGTGAAATGGCCATGTGCAACCCATACAAGAGTGCTTCATATTCTGCTTCATTATTGGAGGAATCGAAGTGAATCTGGAGAACGTATCTGAGCTTATCTCCTTGAGGGGAGACCAATACTACCCCAGCACCGGAACCATTCATCATCTTAGATCCATCGAAGAACATGGTCCAGTGCTCCGAGTGAACTTGAGTCGGAAGTTGCTGTTCAATCCACTCGGCGACGAAATCTGCAATTGCTTGAGACTTGATAGCCTTCTTTGCTTCAAACTTGATATCTAGGGGAAGGAGTTCAATCGCCCACTTCGCCACTCGACCAGTTGCATCTCTGTTGTGCAAAATCTCTGACAGCGGAGCGTTGCTGACGACTGTAATGGAATGGTCAGAGAAGTAGTGTGCAACCTTCTTCGTGGTCATGTAAATCCCATATACAAGCTTCTGGTAATGGGGATATCTTTGCTTCGAAGGAGTCAAAACTTCAGACACGTAATATACTGGGCGCTGAACTCTGAAGGCCTTTCCTTCTTCTTCCCGCTCGACCGTAAGTACTGTACTGACAACTTGTCCCATGGCCGCAATGTAAAGCAGCAGAGGCTCTTTACTGATTGGGGCAGCAAGCACCGGCTGGGTGGAGAGCAGAGCTTTGAGCTCTGCGAACGCTGCATCAGCTTCTGGAGTCCACTCGAACTTGTCAGACTTCTTCATCAGTCGGTAAAGAGGCAATGCCTTTTCACCGAGACGAGAAATGAATCGACTTAGAGCGGCCAAGCAACCTGTAAGCTTCTGAACATCGTGTACACGCACAGGGCGCTTCATCCGGAGTATGGTGCCAACTTTCTCGGGATTGGCATCGATTCCTCGTTCGGAAACGAGGAAACCGAGTAACTTTCCACCCGGAACTCCGAATGTGCACTTTGATGGATTGAGCTTGATATCATATCTCCTGAGGTTAGCAAAGGTTTCGGCAAGGTTAGTCAGTAGGTCGGAACCTTTCCGTGACTTAACCACAATATCATCCATGTATGCTTCTACGTTCCGACTGATCTGAGTGAGCAAACACTTCTGAATCATCCTCATGAACGTGGCTCCAGCATTCTTGAGGCCGAAGGGCATGGTGATGTAACAGAAGCACCCGAATAGGGTGATGAAAGCCGTTTTGATCTCGTCGGGTCCATACAGACGGATCTGATGGTACCCTGAATAAGCATCTAGAAAAGACAAACGCTCACACCCCGCAGTCGAGTCGACTACCTGGTCGATGCGGGGGAGAGGGAAATGATCTTTCGGGCAGGCCCGATTGATATGTTTAAAGTCAATGCACATGCGAAGTGACTTGTCCTTCTTGGGGACCATGACAACATTGGCGAGCCACTCGGAGTGGTAAATCTCTCGGATGAACTCCGCTGCTAAGAGTCGAGCCACCTCCTCGCCAATAGCTTTCCTCTTCTGGACGGCGGACCGTCGAAGATGTTCTTTCACAGGCTTGAACTTCGGGTCGACTCGTAGACGGTGCTCAGCTAGCCCCCTGGGAACTCCAGGCATGTCAGAAGGCTTCCATGCGAAGATGTCCCAGTTCTCACGGAGGAACTGGATGAGCGCTTCTTCCTATTTGGAGTCAAGTGTCGTTGAGATGTGAGTCGGGGCAGCATCGGGGTCGGTCGGGTGAATGTGGGCTGGCTTTGTTTCACCGGACGACTGAAAAGCAGATTCTGAAGCAGGCTTCTTGGCTCGTAGCAATTCACTCGGATCAGCAGTCTTCTGGTACTCTTGCAGCTCAACAACTGCCATCTGAGCGTCAACAATCTTTGAGCCTTTCTGAAAACACTCTTCTGCCTTCTTCCGATTGCCTGTAACAGTGATCACACCTTTGGGACCAGGCATCTTCAATTTGAGATACACATAACATGGTCGAGCCATGAAGCGTGCGTAAGCTGGCCTGCCCAAAATGGCATGATAAGCACTTTGGAAGTCCACAACACTCGAATGTCAACTTTTCCTTGCGGTAATTCTTTGAATCACCGAAAACCACATCAAGAGCGATCTGGTTGAGTGATTCGGCTTTCTTCCCAGGAATGACTCCGTGGAAGCTCATGTTACTGGTACTGAGCCTGGACATCGGAATGCCCATTCCTTTCAATGTTTCAGCATACAATATGTTCAGGCCACTGCCACCATCCATCAGAACTTTGGTCAGTCGAGTGCCTTCGACAACTGGGTCGACCACCAAAGCTTGCCTCCCAGGGGTGGCAATGTGCGTAGGGTGATCAGACTGGTCGAATGTGATGGCAGTCTGAGACCACTTCAGATAACTGGGTGTTGCCGGAGCAACCATATTCACCTCACGGTTAATGACTTTCAGTCGACTTTTGCTTTCGACATCAGCAAAAATCATCAGGGTGGAATTGATTTGGGGGTATCCATCGTCACTATCTTCCTTGTCCTCAACTCTGTCCGACTCTTTTTCCTTATCTTTGGACTGTTTGCCCTGAAACTGCTGGATCAGGAGCCGTCACTGTCAAGTGGTATGCTTTGGGTAAAAAAAATTACCCTCTTCATCTTTCTTGGTGTGGATGTGACATGGCAGATCCAAAACATCATTTCCATCTTGATCCTTGACTTTCTTGGGCTTCCAGGGGCCTTTGGGTTTTCCCTTGAAATTTCCCTGGGTTACGGCCAGGGCCTCCCCAGGGGCGGCTGGCTCGGCCTTCCGCTTCTATTTCCAGCTGGAGTTTCCTCCGGTTTCTTGGGCGACTGCCTTGTGCTTGCCACTCCGGAGTCGATCTTCGTCTTCACCATTAGCGTATTTGGTGGCAATCTCCATCATCCGGTTCAGAGACATCTCTCCAGTTCGACCGAACTTCAGATTCAATTCTCTGTATTTAACGCCTTCTTTAAAGGCACAAACTGCTTGATGGTCAGGCACATTCTCAACTGTGTGATGCAACGTGATCCACCTCTGGATGTAATCCCTCAGAGTTTCATTTGGTTTCTGTACGCAAGAACGTAATTCTGTAAGGCCTGCGGGTCGCTTGCATGTTTCCTCAAAGGTTGTGACAAACACTCGGGAGAGGTCCTCCCAAGTGTAGATGTTGCTGGGTGCCAACTGATTTAGCCACGCTCTGGCTGAGCCCTCTAACATGAGAGGCAAATGCTTCATGGCCACCTCATCATTGCCACCGCCAATCTGTACAGCCACTCGGTAATCTTCGAGCCAAGTGTCAGGCTTAGACTCACCGGTGAACTTGCTGACTCCAGTCGCCAACCTGAAGTTGGGAGGAATCACTGCGGCTCTGATGGCTCGACTGAAACACTCTGGCCCGAAACATGTACTCTGCTGCTGGCAGGCGCATCTCTGTTGTGGCCTTCCCGATGAGCTCTGTTCCTGTCAACCAAACCTTGAGCGAGGATAGATCTCGCGTCAAAGCCTGGGTCCCTGGGGTCGACTGGAATCCTCTGCCCAACACTATGAGGGCGCCTATCATCTCGATGTCGAGACGCATATGAACCACTCCTCGGGGGAGGGGTTGGCACTCGACGTCGATCATCACGATCGGATCGGTGATCATACTGCTCATTCCTTCTGTACTGATCATGCCGGTCACCACGTCCCTCATGCCTCGGGGGCGATCTCGGGCTGTGAGCCGACTGGACTGTTTCTGTTGCAACAGATCGACTGTGGATCCTATTCCGCGACTGAGAAACAGCGGAATTCTAGTTTCCCGCCGCCCGGAGCAACGCTCTGATCTGCAACAAGCCCCTGCCAGCCTCTGACTGGGAGGGCTGAATCGATTCTGCTATACGGGCCGCGGCTGCCAAATTCTGAACTGGGGTTCGGTATACCTGCGTCGGCGGGAAGAGCTGACGTCGACTAGACTCGGGAGCCCGCTGACGCGCTTGCTCGTCGAGTGCTCGCTGGAGATTCTCCAGTCGAGTGCGCTCGGCCAAGTTAGCCAAGCGCGCGTTCTCCAAGGCCCGGGCCTCGGGGGTCTCTCCGACGATAGGAGTGTGGAGTGCGTCCATGTTCCGGCGGCGAAGCTCCTCTCGCTGTAATGACGTGAGAGGTTCGGGGAGATACTCATCGTGGGATGCGACGGGTCGCCCCCACCCGCGCCTCCATCAGCGCGAGGGAAACCGGGAGGATTGTGCGTTCCATCGACCGCCAGAACCTCAGCCGCTGGGTCGCTGCTGTCGCACTCGGATGCGGTCTCCGCGGAGCCAGTCGACAGGTCGAACAGGCCGCAGAGGGATTCGTCGGGCTCGATTGCCGCGACTTGTGGGGCGGCTGACTAGCGAGCCACGGCATGCCTCACCCACCTCTGAAGTCTCGACCGACCGGAGCGCTTGCGCCGGTGGGAGACAGAGCGGGGAGACGACATGGGGGCCGACCGATACTGGGTCGACGGCTGCCGCAGGAGGACGCCATGAACGCATGCGTGGAAGTGCGTTGCACCGCGGACGGGGAGCGCGTCGATGTCGAGTGGTGCCTCCTGAAGCCAGGCGGAGTCGTCGGCGATGAACGTGAGCGCGCCGAGGCGGATCTCGCGGCCCTCCACCAAAACTCCGCACGAAACCATGATCAAAGGGATCGGAAAAATCGCAACTTCTCCAATCAGGCGCTAAGATTCCTGCCCCAAGGTGGGCGCCAACTGCCGTGGTTCTAACTCTGACAGTGATGTAGGGGGGGGTGTATGGAGAGGCTAGATCTCAGCTATTGGGAAGTTGTAAACACACGAGGATTACGAGTTCAGGCCCTTCTCGGAGGAAGTAACAGCCCTACGTCTCAGTGCCCGGAGGCGGTCGATTGGATTATGTGTGTATGAATAACAGGGGTGCGAACCCTTCATACTAAGGAGGGGGGTGGCTTATATAGAGTTCGCAGGCCCTCTCCTGCCCTCAGTGATGCAGGGTTTAAGGTACATTTAAGGTTGGGCGTTACTGGTAACGCCCATAATAAAGTGCTATAATGACCATAAAGACTACTTAATAGCCGACCGTTTGCCTGCGGAGTGACTTTAGGTCTCCTGGCAGTCGAGTGGTTGGCTTCATGGTCGAGTGATAGCTTCTTGGTCGAGTGTCTTGAACCTGTCGAGTGGGATACCTTCAAGTCGATTGAAAGGTGACTTCTTCTAGGGATGTCCTTGGGTAGGGCTCTTTGGGCAGGTCCGTGCCCCTACCCTAGGTACATAGCTTCATCAGGTATCTTGGAATCGTTCCGATGGTTTTGTGACGAGAACATTGTTCTTGGTGCCTCCTGTCATTTAGGGGTTGTGGCAGTGTCCCGGGGAGTTGAGCTCCGAGGTGTTGTCGTCACAATTTTATCGTTGCAGTTCTAGAATACCTGAGATAGTTTCGCCGACATCGAAAATCTCTTTTATGTAGTTGTTGGTGAGATAACCTCGACGCCACCCAGTACTGGGGCGGGAGTTCGTGAATATTTCCATAACTCGTATAAAGGATGCTTTTCGAAGGTTGAGGTAAACGATTTCTGAAGGTTTCTTGGTTATGTGTTGAAGGATGGATACAGCTGGATGTAGGATTTGCTAGTTTTGGGTGAGATATTATGCTTCCCCTGTATCCCCAACACCTGATTGCATAACCGGAAAATTTCGGGAGTTTATAAGTGGGAATTCAAGTAGCTCTTAGGATATCTTTCCGACAGATGTATGATATGAAATTGGGGTTCGACGTCTACTGGTCCGCCTATTCACAGTTGGTTTTACAGTGGTCTCGTTGTGTCTTAAAGAGTCCTTGGCTATGCCGACTCGGGGACGCTTCGTATGTCATGTGCACTGCCTTGTACATGATGGTGCTGTACGATCGAGCCTGTGTAGGCCCCACCACGAAAACTTCGGACGAAATCTCTATCATATGTTTGTTCTGGCTTATTTTGCAAGCCAATCCTTTGTTTTGTTTTGGGTTGTGGTATTCGAGTTGCTCCGAAGTCAAATGTTGATTCCATACCTTTTCCTAAGCGGTGTTCTCATACCCCGATGTGAATAATAATCCTTCTTGATTGTCGAGTTTGTCTTGTCAATCCTTTTTACCGGCGTGTTTCTCTTCAAGTGGATCCGATCTTTTTGAACATCGGCAAGATCAACTCAGTTTTCGTCAACGATGTTTGTTTCATCCGTCTCCAAGTTGCCTTTGTTTTCCCGCCCTCCCACCCTTGTTTCTTCAAGGACTCAGATTTCTTAATCAACTATCCATTTATTGATGTAAGTCTCTCCATTCTTACCCGATGGTTCTCAAGAAGATGTTCTACTAGTTCATCATTCTTCATTCTTTCCATCTCCGGCAGATCCAATACAAGCTTTGTTGATCATATCTTTTCCTCATTTCAATACCTTCTCATACCGGTGCACATCCTAATCATCTACTCCTCGCTATTCATTTGTTTCGAAGTGCCGAAGATATCTCAGAAGATTTGTGTTTCCACTCTGCTTTCGTTCAAGATCTTTCGAGGATGTCACCTCATTCAAGCCATTTAATTCAACCGGTGCAACCTCTCTTTTAAATCATTTCAATGGTGTTTATTTTGAGTGGGCCCTAACCCACAGGTCTTTTCCCAGGATCTTACCCGACTCTTCTTATTTTCCCGGAGGTATTCTCAAATTCTTTTCGAAGGTTGACGTAAGAATGATTTACCATCAGTCAAATGTCTTTCTCCAAGATCTTTCAAAATTCTTTTCATCGTTGGCTCAATTCTCTTCGCTTTTGATTCTTCCGGAGTGCCTCTACAATTATTGGTGGTGTTTCTCGTCGTAATTCTCAGATTTTGAAGACCGAAGAAGATTTTTTCTCTCAATCTTGCTCCATTCCCTTCAAGATTAATGATGCTAGCTTGCCGCCATTCTCTCATAATTGTTTTGATTGTGAGAATTCCTTTCACCTATCTGGAGTCCATCAATTCAGGTTTATTCATTCTCAGCTTTCAGTTATCATTCTCCAATCTTACCGGTGTTTCGTTCAAGTGATCTCTTATCGGCCCGTGATCTCTTCGTTCTCATGTATCTAAATCCTCTCAAGCATCTTCGTTCATTTTATAATTCTTCCCGGTGTTTCTTTATCTTCTCTTTGTTCATTTTCAATTCTTACGGTGGTTCGTTCAAGAGTTCCTCTTCCTTTGTTTATCATATCAATTCATTCGTTGTTTCAATCCTACTGACGGTTCATTGAAGACCTTCTCAAGTTTGCGCTATATTTATCTTAATCCTTTCTACGAGAATAAGTAGTATGCCAAAATCCATTGCTTGTCATCAATTTGAATTGGTGAAGGATAAGCATAATGTAATTCTTATTATTGTTTCATCCAAGTTATTTAATTCCTTATTCCGGAGGTTCATCAAAATTCTTGATTTCAGTTGTTTCATCTTTTCTTTTCCGGAGTTCCAAGTTTTTCTGCATTATATCATCGCAAAGCTCCATCTAAATCATCGCAAGGCTTCACCTTATATTCTCAACTTCTCTTTCTTTTCGTTATCCTTTTGTTACCGGAGTTCTTCATCAACGTTCTACATGATGGTTCATCAAGAATTTAATTCCTTCTCGAAGTGTTCATCAAGATTATTTTCAGAGGAGTTCAAGCATTCTTCATCTTGCAATCCGGAGTGCAATTCTTTCTTCTGTATCATTGGAGGTGGTATTAAGTCATTCTTGATAATTTGAGTTCATACTTCATGATTCACATATTGTTAAGAATGAGATATTTTAAATCCATCAATCTCGTCATTTGAGTTATCTTGGGTTATATTTCACCTAAAGCTTTCCCTAAGGATTTTGCTATTAATGGTGATAATATATGATCCAAGTTCTTCATCTATCCTCCCGGTGAAATAATTTTCTCGCCTCCTTGGTCATACCAATCCAATTCTTTTCCCGTGAGTGGCAGTTTGTCACCTCATAATTTGACATGTATTCCATAAGACCATATCAAGCTTATTCTTTTCGTTGTTCGTTTTCCAACAACTCCGTTTGACCCTTCTCCTAAGGATGCCTTCTCAAGCTCTTTTGGCAGAAGTTGGCATTTTCTCCTCATTTCTCCTATTTCAATTATCTATATTCTATTCTTTCGTTCCGGAGGCATTGTGATGTTGATCTTCTCAACCCATCATCTCGTTTGTCAAAGATCATGTTCTTTTCATGATTGTCCATTTAACCGGAGTGTCATGCCCTCTTTTCAAGTTCTATCACCTTATCAAGTTCTTATTCAATTCCTTTCTTTTCAAACGGAGTGCTTTCAACTTTGTTCATCTCCGTTGTATTCTTTCTTTCAATGTGTTCAACCTCTCAAGGTTCTTTGGTTTCACTAGTTTGTCAAAGGAGCAACTTAGTTTTACCTCTTCTCTTTCTCTTCCGTTGTCCCTCCGGTGCCATTCTAGATCTCGGGACGAGATCCTCTCGTAGTGGTGGAGTGTTGTAACGCCCCGAGACCGTTGTGCCAGGTGTCCTCCAGTTACTCGCTGTTGTTGCCTTGTCATTCGCTTGCGTGTTGCATCTTACCATGTCATCATGTGCATTGCATCATCATGTTTTCAAAACTTGCATCCATCCGGGTTCCCCCAGTTCCGTCCGTTGTCCGTTCTGAGCCCAGACACACTTGCACGCGCCCGTGGCACGTCCAAAATATTATTTTATAAGTGGCCGGAAAATGTTCTCGGAATGGGATGAGAGTGTTGGGGAACATAGTAATTTCAAAATTTTCCTACGCACACGCAAGATCATGATGATGCATAGCAATGAGAGGGGAGAGTGTGATCTACGTACCCTTGTAGATCGACAACGAAAGCGTTTGGTTGATGTAGTCGTACGTCTCCACGGCCCGACCGATCAAGCACCGAAACTACGGCACCTCCGAGTTCTAGCACACGTTCAGCTCGATGACGATCCCCGGGCTCCGATCCAGCAAAGCGTCGGGGAGGAGTTCCGTCAGCACAACGGCATGGTGACGATCTTGATGTTCTACCGTCGCAGGGCTTCGCCTAAGCACCGCTACAATATGACCGAGGTGGAATATGGTGGAGGGGGGCACAGCACACGGCTAAGGAACGATCACAAAGATCAACTTGTGTGTCTAGGGGTGCCCCCTGCCCCCGTATATAAAGGATCAAGGGGAGGAGGCCGGCCGGCCCTCTATGGCGCGCCAAGGAGGAGTAGGGAGAGGGAAATGGGGGGGCGCCGCCCCCCTCTCCTAGTCCAATTCGGACCAGGGGGGAGGAGGCGCGCAGCCCACCTCTGGCTGCCCCTCTCTCTCTCTCCACTAAGGCCCATATGGCCCATTACTTCTCCCGGGGGGGTTCTGGTAACCCTCCGGCTCTCCGGTTTTCTCCGAAATCACCCGGAACACTTTCGGTGTCCGAATATAGCCGTCCAATACATCAATCTTTATGTCTCGACCATTTCGAGACTCCTCGTCATGTCCGTGATCACATCCGGGACTCTGAACTAACTTCGGTACATCAAAACTCATAAACTCATAATATAACTGTCATCGAAACCTTAAGCGTGCGGACCCTACGGGTTCGAGAACAATGTAGACATGACCGAGACACGTCTCCGGTCAATAACCAATAGCGGAACCTGGATGCTCATATTGGCTCCTACATATTCTACGAAGATCTTTATCGGTCAGACCGCATAACAACATACGTTGTTCCCTTTGTCATCGGTATGTTACTTGCCCGAGATTCGATCGTCGGTATCTCAATACCTAGTTCAATCTCGTTACCGGCAAGTCTCTTTACTCGTTCCGTAATACATCATCTCGCAACTAACTCATTAGTTGCAATGCTTGCAAGGCTTATGTGATGTGCATTACCGAGAGGGCCCAGAGATACCTCTCCGACAATCGGAGTGACAAATCCTAATCTCGAAATACGCCAACCCAACATGTACCTTTGGAGACACCTGTAGAGCACCTTTATAATCACCCATTTATGTTGTGATGTTTGGTAGCACACAAAGTGTTCCTCCGGCAAACGGGAGTTGCATAATCTCGTAGTCATAGGAACATGTATAAGTCATGAAGAAAGCAATAGCAACATACTAAACGATCGGGTGCTAAGCTAATGGAATGGGTCATGTCAATCAGATCATTCACCTAATGATGTGATCCCGTTAATCAAACAACAACTCTTTGTTCATGGTTAGGAAACATAACCATCTTTGATTAACGAGCTAGTCCAGTAGAGGCATACTAGTGACACTCTGTTTGTCTATGTATTCACACATGTATTATGTTTCTGGTTAATACAATTCTAGCATGAATAATAAACATTTATCATGATATAAGGAAATAAATAATAACTTTATTATTGCCTCTAGGGCATATTTCCTTCAGTCTCCCACTTGCACTAGAGTCAATAATCTAGATTACACAGTAATGATTCTAACACCCATGGAGCTTTGGTGTTGATCATGTTTTGCTCGTGGAAGAGGCTTAGTCAACGGGTCTGCAACATTCAGATCCGTATGTATCTTGCAAATCTCTATGTCTCCCACCTGGACTAGATCCCAGATGGAATTGAAGCGTCTCTTGATGTGCTTGGTTCTCTTGTGAAATCTGGATTCCTTTGCCAAGGCAATTGCACCAGTATTGTCACAAAAGATTTTCATTGGACCCGATGCACTTGGTATGACACCTAGATCGGATATGAACTCCTTCATCCAGACTCCTTCATTTGCTGCTTCCGAAGCAGCTATGTACTCCGCTTCACATGTAGATCCCGCTACAATGCTTTGTTTAGAACTGCACCAACTGACAGCTCCACCGTTTAATGTAAACACATATCCGGTTTGCGATTTAGAATCATCCGGATCAATGTCAAAGCTTGCATCAACGTAACCTTTTACGATGAGCTCTTTGTCACCTCCATATATGAGAAACGTATCCTTAGTCCTTTTCAGGTATTTCAGGATGTTCTTGACCGCTGTCCGGTGATCCACTCCTGGATTACTTTGGTACCTCCCTGCTAGACTTATAGCAAGGCACACATCAGGTCTGGTACACAGCATTGCATACATGATAGAGCCTATGGCTGAAGCATAGGGAACATCTTTCATATTCTCTCTATCTTCTGCAGTGGTCGAGCATTGAGTCTTACTCAACTTCACACCTTGTAGCACAGGCAAGAACCCTTTCTTTGCTTGATCCATTTTGAACTTCTTCAAAACTTTGTCAAGGTATGTGGTTTGTGAAAGTCCAATTAAGCGTCTTGATCTATCTCTATAGATCTTAATGCCTAATATGTAAGCAGCTTCACCGAGGTCTTTCATTGAAAAACTCTTATTCAAGTATCCCTTTATGCTATCTAGAAATTCTATATCATTTCCAATTAGTAATATGTCATCCACATATAATATCAGAAATGCTACAGAGCTCCCACTCACTTTCTTGTAAATACAGGCTTCTCCAAAAGTCTGTATAAAACCAAATGCTTTGATCACACTATCAAAGCGTTTATTCCAACTCCGAGAGGCTTGCACCAGTCCATAAATGGATCGCTGGAGCTTGCACACTTTGTTAGCTCCCTTTGGATCGACAAAACCTTCTGGTTGCATCATATACAACTCTTCTTCCAGAAATCCATTCAGGAATGCAGTTTTGACATCCATCTGCCAAATTTCATAATCATAAAATGCGGCAATTGCTAACATGATTCGGACAGACTTAAGCATCGCTACGGGTGAGAAGGTCTCATCGTAGTCAATCCCTTGAACTTGCCGAAAACCTTTTGTGACAAGTCGAGCTTTGTAGACAGTAATATTACCGTCAGCGTCAGTATTCTTCTTGAAGATCCATTTATTCTCAATTGCTTGCCGATCATCGGGCAAGTCAACCAGAGTCCATACTTTGTTCTCATACATGGATCCCATCTCAGATTTCATGGCTTCAAGCCATTTTGCGGAATCTGGGCTCACCATCGCTTCTTCATAGTTCGTAGGTTCATCATGATCTAGTAGCATGACTTCCAGAACAGGATTACCGTACCACTCTGGCGCGGATCTCACTCTGGTTGATCTACGAGGTTCAGTAGTATCTTGTTCTGAAGTTTCATGATCATCATCATTAGCTTCCTCACTAACTGGTGTAGGTGTCACTGAAACAGTTTTCTGTGATGCACTACTTTCCAATAAGGGAGCAGGTACAGTTACCTCGTCAAGTTCTACTTTCCTCCCACTCACTTCTTTCGAGAGAAACTCCTTATCCAGAAAGTTTCCGAACTTAGCAACAAAAGTCTTGCCTTCGGATCTGTGATAGAAGGTGTATCCAATAGTTTCCTTTGGATATCCTATGAAGACACATTTCTCCGATTTGGGTTCGAGCTTATCAGGTTGAAGTTTTTTCACATAAGCATCGCAGCCCCAAACTTTCAGAAACGACAACTTTGGTTTCTTGCCAAATCACAGTTCATAAGGCGTCGTCTCAACGGATTTTGATGGTGCCCTATTTAACGTGAATGTGGCCGTCTCTAGAGCGTATCCCCAAAACGATAGCGGTAAATCAGTAAGAGACATCATAGATCGCACCATATCTAGTAAAGTACGATTACAACGTTCGGACACACCATTACGCTGTGGTGTTCCGGGTGGCGTGAGTTGCGAAACTATTCCACAATTTTTCAAATGTACACCAAACTCGTAACTCAAATATTCTCCTCCACGATCAGATCGTAGAAACTTTATTTTCTTGTTACGATGATTTTCAACTTCACTCTGAAATTCTTTGAACTTTTTAAACGTTTCAGACTTATGTTTCATTAAGTAGATATACCCATATCTGCTTAAGTCATCTATGAAGGTGAGAAAATAACGATATCCGCCACGAGCCTCAATATTCATCGGACCATATACATCTGTATGTATGATTTCCAACAAATCTGTTGCTCTCTCCATAGTACCGGAGAACGGTGTTTTAGTCATCTTGCCCATGAGGCACGGTTCGCAAGTACCAAGTGATTCATAATCAAGTGGTTCCAAAAGTCCATCAGTATGGAGTTTCTTCATGCGCTTTACACCGATATGACCTAAACGACAGTACCACAAATAAGTTGCACTATCATTATCAACTCTGCATCTTTTGGCTTCAACACTATGAATATGTGTGTCACTACTATCGAGATTCAATAAAAATAGACCACTCTTTAAGGGTGCATGACCATAAAAGATATTACTCATATAAATAGAACAACCATTATTCTCAGATTTAAATGAATAACCGTCTCGCATCAAACAAGATCCAGATATAATGTTCATGCTTAACGCTGGCACCAAATAACAATTATTTAGGTCTAATATTAATCCCGAAGGTAGATGTAGAGGTAGCGTGCCGACTGCGATCACATCGACTTTGGAACCGTTTCCCACGCGCATCGTCACCTAGTCCTTAGCCAATCTTCGCTTAATCCGTAGTCCCTGTTTCGAGTTGCAAATATTAGCAACAGAACCAGTATCAAATACCCAGGTGCTACTGCGAGCATTAGTAAGGTACACATCAATAACATGTATATCACATATACCTTTGTTCACCTTGCCATCCTTCTTATCCACCAAATACTTGGGGCAGTTCCGCTTCCAGTGACCAGTCTGCTTGCAGTAGAAGCACTCAGTTTCAGGCTTAGGTCCAGGTTTGGGTTTCTTCTCTTGAGTAGCAACTTGCTTGCCGTTCTTTTTGAAGTTCCCCTTCTTCTTCCCTTTGCCCTTTTTCTTGAAACTAGTGGTCTTGTTGACCATCAACACTTGATGCTCCTTCTTGATTTCTACCTCCGCGGCTTTTAGCATTGCGAAGAGCTCGGGAATAGTGTTATTCATCCCTTGCATATTATAGTTCATCACGAAGCTCTTGTAGCTTGGTGGCAGTGATTGGAGAATTCTGTCGATGACGCAATCATCTGGAAGATTAACTCCCAATTGAAACAAGTGATTATTATACCCAAACATTTTGAGTATATGCTCACTGACAGAACTGTTCTCCTCCATCTTGCAGTTGTAGAACTTATTGGAGACTTCATATCTCTCAATCTGGGCATTTGCTTGAAATATTAACTTCAACTCCTGGAACATCTCATATGCTCCATGACGTTCAAAACGTCGTTGAAGTCCCGATTCTAAGCCGTAAAGCATGGCACACTGAACTATCGAGTAGTCATCAGCTTTGCTCTGCCAGACGTTCATAACATCTGGTGTCGCTCCAGCAGCAGGCCTGGCACCCAGCGGTGCTTCCAGGACGTAATTCTTCTGTGCAGCAATGAGGATAATCCTCAAGTTACGGATCTAGTCCGTGTAATTGCTACCATCATCTTTCAACTTTGCTTTCTCAAGGAACGCATTAAAATTCAATGGAACAACAGCACGAGCCATCTATCTACAATCAAGCATAAACAAGCAAGATATTATCAGGTACTAAGTTTCATGATAAATTTAGGTTCAATTAATTTACTTAAAGAACTCCCATTTAGATAGACATCCCTCTAATCTTCTAAGTGATTACGTGATCCAAATCAACTAAACCATGTCCGATCATCACGTGAGATGGAGTAGTTTCATTGGTGAACATCACTATGTTGATCATATCTACTATATGATTCACGCTCGACCTTTCGGTCTCCGTGTTCCGAGGCCATATCTGTATATGCTTGGCTCGTCAAGTATAACCTGAGTATTCCGTGTGTGCAACTGTTTTGCACCCGTTGTATTTGAACGTAGAGCCTATCACACCCGATCATCACGTGGTGTCTCAGCACGAAGAAGTTTCGCAACGGTGCATACTCAGGGAGAACACTTCTTGATAATTAGTGAGAGATCATCTTATAATGCTACCGTCAACCAAAGCAAGATAAGATGCATAAAAGATAAACATCACATGCAATCAATATAAGTGATATGATATGGCCATCATCATCTTGTGCTTGTGATCTCCATCTTCGAAGCACCGTCGTGATCACCAACATCACCGGCGCGACACCTTGATCTCCATCGTAGCATCGTTGTCGTCTCGCCAATCTTATGCTTCCACGACTATCGCTACCGCTTAGTGATAAAGTAAAGCATTACAACGCGATTGCATTGCATACAATAAAGCGACAACCATATGGCTCCTGCCAGTTGCCGATAACTCGGTTACAAAACATGATCATCTCATACAATAAAATTTAGCATCATGTCTTGACCATATCACATCACAACATGCCCTGCAAAAACAAGTTAGACATCCTCTACTTTGTTGTTGCAAGTTTTACGTGGCTGCTACGGGCTTAGCAAGAACCATTCTTACCTACGCATCAAAACCACAACGATAGTTTGTCAAGTTAGTGCTGTTTTAACCTTCTCAAGGGACCGGGCGTAGCCACACTCGGTTCAACTAAAGTTGGAGAAACTGTCAACCGCAAGCCACCTATGTGCAAAGCACGTCGGGAGAACCGGTCTCGCGTAAGCGTACGCGTAATGTCGGTCCGGGCTGCTTCGTCCAACAATACCGCCGAACCAAAGTATGACATGCTGGTAAGCAGTATGACTTATATCGCCCACAACTCACTTGTGTTCTACTCGTGCATATAACATCAACATATAAAACCTAGGCTCGGATGCCACTATTGGGGAACATAGTAATTTCAAAATTTTCCTACGCACACGCAAGATCATGATGATGCATAGCAACGAGAGGGGAGAGTGTGATCTACGTACCCTTGTAGATCGACAACGGAAGCGTTTGGTTGATGTAGTCGTACGTCTCCACGGCCCGACCGATCAAGCATCGAAACTACGGCACCTCTGAGTTCTAGCACACGTTCAGCTCGATGACGATCCCCGGGCTCCGATCCAGCAAAGCGTCGGGGAGGAGTTCCGTCAGCACGACGGCGTGGTGACGATCTTGATGTTCTACCGTCGCAGGGCTTCGCCTAAGCACCGCTACAATATGACCGAGGTGGAATATGGTGGAGGGGGGCACCGCACACGGCTAAGGAACGATCACGAAGATCAACTTGTGTGTCTAGGGGTGCCCCCTGCCCCCGTATATAAAGGATCAAGGGGAGGAGGCCGGCCGGCCCTCTATGGCGCGCCAAGGAGGAGTCCTCCTCCTAGTAGGAGTAGGACTCCTACTAGGAGGGGGAAAAAGTGGGGGGGGAGAGGGAAAAGGGGGGGGCGCCGCCCCCCTCTCCTAGTCCAATTCGGACCAGGGGGGAGGAGGCGCGCAGCCCACCTCTGGCTGCCCCTCTCTCTCTCTCCACTAAGGCCCATATGGCCCATTACTTCTCCCGGGGGGTTCCGGTAACCCTCCGGCTCTCCGGTTTTCTCCGAAATCACCCGGAACACTTTCGGTGTCCGAATATAGCCGTCCAATATATCAATCTTTATGTCTCGACCATTTCGAGACTCCTCGTCATGTCCGTGATCACATCCGGGACTCTGAACTAACTTCGGTACATCAAAACTCATAAACTCATAATATAACTGTCATCGAAACCTTAAGCGTGCGGACCCTACGGGTTCGAGAACAATGTAGACATGACCGAGACACGTCTCCGGTCAATAACCAATAGCGGAACCTGGATGCTCATATTGGCTCCTACATATTCTACGAAGATCTTTATCGGTCAGACCGCGTAACAACATACGTTGTTCCCTTTGTCATCGGTATGTTACTTGCCCGAGATTCGATCGTCGATATCTCAATACCTAGTTCAATCTCGTTACCGGCAAGTCTCTTTACTCATTCCGTAATACATCATCTCGCAACTAACTCATTAGTTGCAATGCTTGCAAGGCTTATGTGATGTGCATAACCGAGAGGGCCCAGAGATACCTCTCCGACAATCGGAGTGACAAATCCTAATCTCGAAATACGCCAACCCAACATGTACCTCTGGAGACACCTGTAGAGCACCTTTATAATCACCCATTTACGTTGTGACGTTTGGTAGCACACAAAGTGTTCCTCCGACAAACGGGAGTTGCATAATCTCATAGTGATAGGAACATGTATAAGTCATGAAGAAAGCAATAGCAACATACTAAACGATCGGGTGCTAAGCTAATGGAATGGGTCATGTCAATCAGATCATTCACCTAATGATGTGATCCCGTTAATCAAATAACAACTCTTTGTTCATGGTTAGGAAACATAACCATCTTTGATTAACGAGCTAGTCAAGTAGAGGCATACTGGTGACACTTTGTTTGTCTATGTATTCACACATGTATTATGTTTCCGGTTAATACAATTCTAGCATGAATAATAAACATTTATCATGATATAAGGAAATAAATAATAACTTTATTATTGCCTCTAGGGCATATTTCCTTCAGAGAGTTGACGTGTGGTCTTATTATAGTGTAGATAGACCGCATGTCAAGTTTTATCGCATTCGGAGTTCGTTTGATAGCCCAACCGTTAAACTATAGCGGCATTATAGTCGGGCACACGTCGGACGTTTTCGGTCTCCGAAAACATTGCCGGGCTACATTTTCGTCTCTCTCTTCTCTGCCGGAGACCTCTCCTACACAACCTAGGCCCAGCCTACCCCCTCTTTGCACAGTGCATCGACCCCTCGTGCGTGTCCGAAACTGTCCCGGACCCGACCCGGACAGTCGTTACCGTTGTGTCCGGATCATCCCCAAACGTCTGCAAAACATCACCGTTTTCTTTTTTGGACTCCCTAACTATTTTATCCGGAATCGTCCGATTGCGATCGTAGGGCCAAGATAGCCCCTAACCTAATCCGTGATGTATATTTATAGTCCACCCCTAGTCTAATTTCAGACCAAATCCCTAAATTCTAGGGATCCTCCCAGCCGCCGCCGCCGCACTCATTCCCCAACATCGGGATCCCCATCGCTCGAACCAAATCCATCTCCTCCTCGTTTTCACCACAAACCCAACCAGCGAGCTCCTCCTCCTCTCGATCCATCCCCACGCCCCTCCGCGGTTGGGCCCGAGCAGGATCACCCAGAGCCGCAGCTCGTCCGTGAGCAGCTCTGCCGCCATCAGGCTAGGACCTCCCCGTCGCTCCTCCTCGCTCCTGTTTCTTCTCGTTGCCTCCTGCCTCTCCCCGTAACTCTCTCTCTCTCCCTCGCCTTGGGCAGGGGAACCAAAGGAAGCCGCCACCGCCTGGAGCTCCAAGTCCGCTGGCCTGCCTCCACTTCGATCCGGCAGGGAATGAGAGCCCGACGACCTCCATGCCCGGATCCAGCCACCTCCTGCCGCCGTTCACCTCGCCCAGCGCCTCAAGTTCCTCCCGCCGGAGCCCCAAGTCCACCTCGTCCACGCGAAGTCCCCTGCCGCCATGGCCGCCCGGGAACATGGAGATCCGCCGCCGTCCTGCCGTTCCCCTTCGACGATGGAGCTCCCCGCTGCCAAGTCCAGGACCCCGTCGCTGCGCTACCTCCGTTCGAGAGGAGGACGACGAAGCCGCGCCCCGCGTTGACTCCTCGTTGCGTGGATCCAGCTGGGCCTCGTCCCGATCCCAAGTCCAGCGCCCTCCTGGCACGTCTCGCTTTGTGGCCCAGCGCTACAGATCCGGCCTGCTTGTCCACACCCCCTGGGCCGCCTCCTCACGCACCTCCACGTGGGCCATGCCTTGAACGGCCCAGGTCTGCGCACAAAGCTCAGCCCGCCTCCGGCCTCATCCGATCTGGGCTGAGCCCAGCTGGGTGAGCAGCCCCAGCCTCCCCTGTGCACCTTTGGGCCAACTAGTTTCAGTCCATTGTGTTTTTTCCTGCTGCTGCAATTTAGCTATTTTTCTAGAAAACTGCTGTTTTACAGAAAAGTCCCTAGACAACATGCATATAATAACTCACAAACCGTGCATCGGATTAAAACAAACTTAATATGGAAGTTGCTTAGAATTTTGTCTAGTTTCATAATATGTCTTTTTCATCCATGTTTAAATTGCTTAAAATACGGTTTGCTTAAATTTGCTCCTATGCCATGTTAAAATGCTTTATTTCATAACTAAATAACCGTAACTCCGAATTTAATAAACTTTATATGTAAATGGGGTGGAAAATGCCTAGTTTAACATGATGGCCTTACTTGGCATGTTTAACAACTCTAAAATATGGTTTAGGGCAGAACAGTACCAAACCTTAAAATATGCATATGGGGTTTTACCGAAATTGTTGTTCGTTGTTTCCGGCCTCATTTATACTTGCCTAGATAGGTAGTTTTGTTGTGCTTCACCCCTTGCCATGTTAATCAACATTTAATGTTGTTGGGTACATAAACGAGATCGAACTAAATAACTTGTCGTGGTGTTTCGTCAATATGCACCGTTGCATATTGAGCTCCACTTAATTTGTAGGATTGCTTGTGCACTTTTGCCATGACATGCTTCATTAAACCGGACATGCATCATACTTGGTTGTGCATCATGCCATGTTCATGTGTTGGTTGTTTACTATGTTGTTTGCTTCTTTCCGGGTTGCTCCTCGCTTTAGCTTCGGTTTCGTTCCGGAGTTGTGAGTTTTGGTTTGACTACGTCCGCTTTGTCTTCTTCATGGACTCGTTTTTCTTCCTTGCGGGATCTCAGACAAGATGACCATACCCTCGAAATCACTTCTATCTTTGCTTGCTAGTTGCTCGCTCTTTTGCTATGCCTATGCTGCAATACCTACCACTTGCTTATCATGCCTCCCATATTGTTGAACCAAGCCTCTAACCCACCTTGTCCTAGCAAACCATTGTTTGGCCATGTTACCGCTTTGCTCAGCCCCTCTTATAGCATTGTTAGTTGCAGGTGAAGATTGAAGTTTGTTCCTCGTTGGGACATGGAGATGTTGTTCCTTGTTGGAACATGTTTACTTGTTGGGATATCACAATATCTCTTATTTAATTAATGCATCTATATACTTGGTAAAGGGTGGAAGGCTCGGCCTTATGCCTGGTGTTTTGTTCCACTCTTGCCGCCCTAGTTTCCGTCATATCGGTGTTATGTTCCCGGTTTTTGTGTTCCTTACGTGGTTGGGTTATAATGAGAACCCCTTGACAGTTCGCTTTGAATAAAACTCCTCCAGCAAGGCCCAACCTTGGTTTTACCATTCGCCACCTAGCCTTTTTTTCCCTTGGGTTAGGCCAGCCCAATGGTCATCTTTATTTTAACACCCCCCCCCCCGGGCCAGTGCTTGTCGAAGTGTTGGTCCAAACTGAGTAGACTGCGGGGCCACCTCGGGGAAACTTGAGGGCTGGTTTTACTCGTAGGATGTCTCATCCGGTGTTGCCCTGAGAACGAGATATGTGCAGCTCCTTTCAGGATGTCGGCGCATCGGGCGGTCTTGCTGGACTTGTTTTACCATTGTCGAGTATGTCTTGTAACCGGGATTCCGAGTCTGATCGGGTCTTCCCGCTAGAAGGAATATCCTTCGTTGACCCTGAGCTTGTGATGGGCTAAGTTGGGACACCCCTGCAGGGTTATGAACTTTCGAAAGCCGTGCCCGCGATTATGGGCAGATGGGAATTTGTTAATGTCCGGTTGTAGAAAACCTGAAGTTGACCTTAATTAAAATACATCAACCGCGTGTGTAACCGTGATGGTCTCTTTCTGGCGGAGTCCGGGAAGTGAACACGGTGTTGGAGTTATGCTTGACGTAGGTTGTTCTAGGATCACTTCTTGATCATAGTTGTTCGACCGTGCTTTTTCCTTCTCTTCTCGCTCTCATTTGCGTATGTTAGCCACCATATATGCTAGTCGCTTGCTGCAGCTCCACCTCATACCTTTACCTTACCCATGAGCTTAAATAATCTTGATCGCGAGGGTGTGAGATTGCTGAGTCCCCGTGACTCACAGATACTTCCAAAAACCAGTTTGCAGGTGACGCAACCAAGCTCAAGGAGGAGCTCGAGGAAGACCTTGTCCTTTGTTTTGTTTCGTTCTAGTTGATCAGTAGTGGAGCCCAGTTGGGACGATCGGGGATCTGTGTAGCATTTGGGGTAGTATTCTTTTATTTTGGTTCCGTAGTCGGACCTTGATTGTATCTGGATGATGTAATGCTTTATTCATGTAATTGTGTGAAGTGGCGATTGTAAGCCAACTATGTATCTCTTTCCCTTATATATTACATGGGTTGTGTGAAGATTACCTCACTTGCGACATTGCTTTCAATGCGGTTATGCCTCTAAGTCGTGCTTCGACACGTGGGAGATATAGCCGCATCGAGGGTGTTACATATGGTCATCTTGCCTGAGATCCCGCAAGGAAGAAGAATGAGTCCATGAAGAAGACGAACCAACGTAGTCGAACGAATCCTCACAACTCCAGAACGAAACCGAAGCTAATGAGAGAAGCAGCCCGGAAAGAAGCAAGCAACATCGTAAACAACCATCACATAAACATGGCATGATGCACAACCAAGTATGATGCATATCCAGTTTAATGAGGCATGGCATGGCAAAGTGCACAAACAATACTACAAATTAAGTGGAGCTCAATATGCAACGAGTTGCATATTGACGAAACACCACATTCAATCATTTAGTTCACTCTTGTTTATGTATCCAACAATATTAAATTTTATTAAACATGGCAAGAGGTGAAGCATAATAAAACTACCTATCTAGGCAAGTTTAAATGAGGCCGGAAATAACAAACAACAAGTTCGTAAAAGTCCTCATATGAATATTATGAATTTGGTGCTGTTCTGCTCTAAACATAATTTTAGAGTTGTTAAACATGCAAAGTAAATACACCGTGTTAAATTATGCATTTTTCTACCCCATTTACATATAAAGTTTATTAAATTTGGAGCTACGGTTATTAAGTTATGAAGTAAAACATTTTATCATGGCAATATGGAAAATTAATGCAAATAACAAGTTTAACATTTTAAACATGGATGAAAAAGGCATATTATGAAACTGCACAAAATTCTAAGCATTTTACATATTAAGTTTGTTTAAATTCGATGCACGGTTAGTGAGATATGATATGCATGAACAACAGGGGGCAAACTATAAACATGCAGTCTTCTGAACAATTGATAAAATCGCAGGCAGGAAAAAAACACATGGTGGACTGAAATTGAGTTGAACTGGGCTAGGGGGAAGCGGCTCACGTTGGGCTAAAACGGGCCGGATGAGGAGGGCTAGATGCGCGCAAGGGAGCTGGGCTACGGCGGGAGAAGCGGTGGCCTCGCGTGGGCGAGTGGCGCTCATCCACGCTGGCGCTGGACCGGTCAACATGGGGTGGCTGTAGCGGTTTCGAAACAGAGGAGCGGCGCGGCGTGAAACAGGAGTGCGGCGGCGAGGAAGAGACGAAGACGCAGGGGACGGAGGGGCGCGGCTCCAGGCGCAGGACGGCGGCCTCCGGCGATGGGCGTCTGGATTCGGGGCGAAGCAGTTGGAGGCACGAACTTGTTCTCGAGCAGAGGACGACGGCGGACTTGGCGCAAGCTCCCAGCGACTGGGTGTGGCCTGCTCTGGCGAGATGCAAGCAGGGGAGGCGAAGATCGAGTGGCGCGGGAGTAGCATCGCGCGGCGACGTGGGTCGACGTCCTCCTGGGCGGCTAGACCGATGGAGCTTGGAGTCCCTGAGCTGCGCGGGGACGAGGAGGTGGCACGCGAGATGGAGCTCAGGGCGCTCGTGGCTGCAGGAGAGGGGCGACGGGCAGAGGAGCTTGACGCGGGGTCTTGGGGCACCGGCAAGGTGGCGAGGTTCGGCAACGACGAGGATGACCGGCTGAGCTGCTGCTCCGGTTGGCGGTAGCGAGGCGATGGAGCTCGTGCTCCTGGACGACGTGAGGCTCGGGGCTTGAGCAGGGAAGGCTATGCTTGGAGGCGAAGCGCTCGATCCACCGCGATGCTCGGGCGGCTGCGCGCAAAACCAGGGATCTGGTCGGAGGCTACGTTTGGTGGGGATGGATCCCGAGGAGAAGAATGAGAGCGGTGGCGGCGCGGATGGGACTGGGTGGATGGGACGACGAGGGTCTAGGGTTGCCCCGATATTTATATAGCAGGTGGATTTGGGGTGCATCTGGGCCCTCCGATTCAAATCAGACGGTCGAGAAAATTAGGCTATGGGCGTCCAAATAAGATACCGAAGATGTTTTAGGGACGTTTGGGGATGATCCAAAACCAACGGTCATGACTGCTCGGGTCGTGTTCAGGTAAGTTTTCGGACACGCGAGGGGGTCTGAGAATTGTGCGGAGAGAGGGGGTCTGACAAAAGGCCAGGGAGGGAAGGGGGGGGGGGGTTCGGGGGAAGAAGGGGGGGGGGGGGGGGGGGGGGGGGGTTGGGGGTCCCTCCGATCACAATCGGACGGCTCCGGGCATGAGGGGGGGTTAGGTTGGGCTGCAGGTGGGTTGTGCAGAAGACCTCGGGCTGAGGGGAGAGAAGAGAGGGAGAGGCCCGACAACAGTCTTCGGAGACCGAAAATGTCCGACGATTTGACCGACTATAATGCCGCTATAGTTATCCGTTGGGACGTCAAACGGACTCCGAATGCGATGAAACTTGGCAGGCGGTCTACTGGCAACAAAACAACACCGCACGCCAACTTTCATCCCATTCCGAAAACATTTGCCGGTCACTTATAAAATAATATTTCGAACATGTCACAGACGCGTGCGAGTGTGTCTGGGCTCAGAATGGACAACAGAAAGAACTGGGTGAAACCCGGACGGATGCAAGTTTTGAAAACATGCAGATGCAATGCGGATGATGACATGATAAGATACAACACTCAAGCGAATGACAAGACAACAATAGCGAATAACTGGAAGACACCTGGCGCATCGGTCTTGACGTCAAACTGAGTCGCTGGATGCTTTCACGCAGATGCAACCGGCCGAACCGCTCCATCGTGAAACGTTTTCCTTCAAAGGCGGTTTGAAGCACATGGACGCCACCTAAGCAAAGATTCTTTGCATGGTTAATTTTACGATGGTTGCCAATGGCAAAGGAGGGGATGGCCGAAAGGTGGCTCAAGTCAATTCTGCGAGAAAGAGCTGGAGACTGCCGTGCATCTTCTACTCAAGTGCAGATTTTCTAGGCGCATTTGGAAGGACATCAAAGCGTGGCTACGTCTTATTGACACTGAAATAAACCATTGGCAAAACTTCAATCGAGTGTTGGAGTGGCGGAGCTCCTTGGTCTTGCTCACACATTTCTCTTGCTTGCTTCGTGGGAGCTTTGGAATGAACTGAATGGACAGTTCTTCAGGAATGTATCTTCTATGCCTAGAGTAGTTGAGCGTTAAATCAAAGATGAATCAGCCCTGTGGGTTTTTGCTGGGGCAAAGCATTTAAGTTTGATCATGCCAGATCCTCAAAAGACAAACTTTGATCATGCCACGAGAGTAGAAACTTTCGGACACGAGAGTTTGTTCTCTTGTAACTATTTCCAAATTCTTTCCTAATCAATGAGATGGGGCAAAGCTCGTGCCTCCATTTAAAAAAAATGAGCTGAATTAAGGACATATATAGTTAAAAAAAATGTAATCTGAAGAAATGGACAGCCTCATCAGTTTCAGCAGCCAGGGGGTTGCCACCACCGGGAAAGAGCGGCAAACAAACGCAAACCAGGGCCAAGGTTTTCTCTCGCTAACCATTTTCAAGCAAAATTCCACAATAGTGCATAACTGCAGATGAGCATTCCCATTTACTCCCTCCGTTCCAAAATAGATGACTCAACTTTGTACTAACTTTGTGGGTCATCTATTTTGGAACGGAGGGAGTATTTGCTAGGAAATCTGATGGCAGATCTTGTGGCGAATATCTCACAAAGCAACATGCTGAAATCCAACTGCAAGACCCAAGATAGCAAATAATCATTTAAGAGATACAGCTCTTTCCCCAATCCAAAACTCCACTTTTCATGCATCAAGTACAGACAACACAGATGGAGCACCTGGTGGACTCGAAATTACAAATCCCCAGAGAAACTGACAAGGTGGGTACAGATCTTAAGGATATCAAGTGTCAAAAGAACTTCACAGTTGACAGCAACTTAAACTCGATAGTCCATGCCAAAGCCACAGGACAATCGAGCATTCATCAAAGAAGGTCTACAGACCAGCAATGAGCAATCACTGAGATAATTTTTGTCTGACAATGTAATCACTGTATCCGGTATAATCTTTTCACATCACTAGTTGACATAAAGAAATTGAAGTAACCCAAGTACCTTCAAAGCTTCTAATGGATGGGCAGAAGAACCATTGTCAGAACCCAATAGCACTTACTTGGGCTGCACCAAATATGATGCCCATACATCATTAGCTGGAGGGGGTGGCTGAACCCAGTGGCCAGGTATACGGCTGCATGCAGGTGCAGACAGTCAATGCATTTAGAAGAATTCCCGCAAAAAAAAAATGCATTTAGAAGAATAAAAATACATGTAACTTTTGTTCAACACGGCACATCAGAGATCTCTGTCCACTCCAGTAACTAACTATTATGGTTGTGATTTAGACTAAAATGGATATGTGAAATTCTGTTCTTACAGAACTGCAATGAATGAAGGTTATCATAATTTACAAATATTAGCTGGTTCAATGACACGGTCTGGTATTACAGCCATACCATAAATAAAACTAGATGAAAGCTATATAGAAAGATCCACAAGCCATTTGCAACCTTAATGCACCATTAAGATATCAGCCTATATTTTACGAACTATAAATCCAGCTTTGTTGCTCACCAATGATGCTAGTTTATCATAGTGGACCTAAAGTCAGACGATTTGAACACACCATTACATGATGGTTTCTCATGAGTCTATTTTCCAGCTTATAAAACAAAACCTTTAAAGAATCAGCAAATCATATTTATACGGTGAATTTGCATTGGAGAAGGATGCTTGTGAAATAACTAGCATGGTTTAGTGCTGTTATTATCACGAGACAAGATAAAGCAGCATGAATTGACAAGTAAAAGCCTCACCTTCCTCCAGGTCTGATAAAAGAATCCCACATTCTGCGTACCTACAATCGGAGGTGAAATACATATAAGATACTGTATTGAGTAGCCTGAACTAGTATGAGATTTCGTTAAAAGTGAGGGTAAGTCATGAGATCAAAAAAGAAATGTGAGAATGTAGTTACAAGTGTAAAAAAAGTCAATATCTCGTTCTCTTGTTCTTAAATCATGAATTGGGTGATGTGCGTTTCATCAAGTATGAACATATTGCATTTTTTGCTATGCAATTTCAGTACCGGATCGACGTCCATTTATTTCTGTGTCCTCATCCGCGTGTATGTCTGTGTTAGATAGGCTCTGGAAGGCCTTACTTTACTAACAGGTAGGGCACGTTACTTTTATTCTTTTTTCCTACTCAAAGAAATAAAATATGAAATCAATAAAACTTCAACAGAATCTCCTACTTTCCTTTCACATAGCTCTCACTAGTGCTTGAAGCAATGGTTATCTGGTAGCTCCATAACATCCCAATGATGACATCCAGTAAAACCCAACAGATCATATCAAAGATTGTTAAGCCTAGTCAGGTAGTTCATTAACACCGTCCTACAAACCCGTGAAACTTGCATGAAGTTGAGAGTTTGGAATAAATTACCTCAATGAGTGTCCCCAGGTCATAGCTACTTCCATGATAATAGTGGTAGAACTCAAAAGGCAGATTGGTCAGAGATTCGGAATGCGCAGGACCTTTTATCTCGACCTTTTGATCATCATGTTCTGTCTTTTGACTTGCATGATCACTTCTCTCACTTATGCTTGCATCTCCTTGGTTCTGCTCTGGCGCCGACCCACTTTTAGGTTGTCCAAGGCCATCTTCTTGAGCAGTTGTATTATGGGCAGCCTTCCTTGATTCCTCAGCGGTGAGAATAGCATCCTTCGCAGCATCAGTTCGGGCAGCAGTTGCAGCTTGGCGCTCCTCTTCCTCAACTGCAGCCTTGACACGCTCAAGATATTTATCATCCTCTTCTGGCAGAAAATGACCTGAAATATAATTGTCGTCAGTGTTAATTATCAGGCATGCATGGGTTGCAATAGCCAGAATAAAGAAGGCTAATCATATCATCACACCTGGACAACTTTTATAAGTAAAAGTGTTGCCTACAACTGCGTACAGAATTCAAAAATTATGTCTGAGATAGTTCAGAGAACAATGTGACAGTGCTTCCTCCATTTTAATATAAGTCCATTTCGGGATTGTCAATTTACACTGTGATTCCATTTGAGAAAATCAAGGGTTTGGTTACAGCAATCTTATAAACCACTGCCCATTACGCTATGCGAGGGATTCGCGTGGTTATAGAATTCATTTACTACAGAAAAGAATGGTCCAACTAATGACTGATTTCGAGATGTCCTTCAAGCATATGGGATATGGGTCATGTGGCTGATTACGGAAGAAGGAGAGCGGGAGTGGCTAAATGGAGATATCTTGCCTTGTTTCTTCAGTTTTTCAACCCTTACAGAGCGGAGCTCCTGTAGTTTCTCGACCATTAGTGCAAGCTCGAGCTGTGAACGGCAGATTTTTTTTTCAGAAAATAGTTAGTTGGAATGAGGTAATATTGCACTGATGCTTAAAAAATATTAAGAGCTTATAATCTACACAAACAACTCAAGAATTTGTAAACTGCTAGCACAAAAATCTGAAAGAAAGCAATCAAGCAAGGTACATGGAATCAATCACAGAAGTTGGGATGCACTCCACCGAAGACAACTAATTGGCAACTTCAACAAATCTTCAAGATAACATCTTAAAGAAATTCAACAAAAACATAAGGCATCAAGAGAAAGATCGGAAAATAACAATTGCATAACTTAAGGCTCGCAGCTAAACCTATCCAAAACTCAGAAAGTATTAACATGCTATTAGATTATATCTAAATTCAATTGTATGCACAGATCTTCTTGCAGAAAAACAATAAAAGACAAGGATTTAGAGTTCTGTACATACTTACCTCAGATTCTAGACGTTTTCTTTCCTCATTTGCTTTCTTCTTGGCAATCTGCTTCATGCTTTCCACCTGGTTTGTACATACAACAATGAGCTTGTTATTGTGGAACAGCTGTGTTTTCCTACTAGTTACTACAGATAAATCCTATGAGTGAAATGGCAGTTTCAATAAATGAGACAGCACCTTGCGTTTTGCAATGTCATTAGCTATTTGCCTAGCCCTCCATTCATCAGCTTCCTGATCAACTCTGTCAAATTCTGCACTTTCCTGCACAATATCAAGAGAAGGGAAGCCATGCATTTATTGGATATGTGGCCATTTTGATGCTAACTGAACATTTTCACAAAGATATGAACACAGAAACAAGTGAATTGAGTTCCACCTTCTGGAAAAGCTCTGCTACATGCTTTCTCTTCCTCTTCCTCCATCGCTTATTTCTCTTGGACTTCTGCAGCTTCTGAGCTAACGAAACCATTGCCGTTTTTTCTGCCCAGGGACCGTCTTGGTTAATAGCGGAAGAAATAGGTGCCAGGAGGTGCTGAAGTTGAGAACAGAGATAATTGGCCGCATCTGTCGCCAGAGATTCATGAGTGTCTTGGCTAATCTTGATTTCACTTGCAAGCTCTGAAAAATGGCAAGGCCTGCCTGGAGAAGAGACGCCAGACCCTGAAGACGATGCTACTGCAGACGAATCTGGTTCTTGTGCACTAGCATCCGATGAATTCCTCACAAGTGCAATCTCCTCTAGCTCGTTTATCCTGCCAATCCAAATCCTTTATTTCAGGACAAATGGCACAGAGACTGGATACACGGTCATAACTACCTTTGGGAGTTTAGGGAACTCACAGAGCGCTTGAAATCGCGACGGTCTCTTGCAGCTTCTTCAAATGCTCCCGCACATTGTCACGCTGCCAAAAGGAACTGGCCGCCGCCAGTGCCGCCGCCTCAGGCTGGAAAGGGAGCTGCTGGTGCGGGTGGTGGTGGTGGTGGTGCTGCTGCTGCTGCCACTGCCACTGCCATGGCGGAGGCTGAGGAGGCCGCAGTGGTCCAAAGGCATTCGGCTGTGGGAACATGACGTCCTGCTGCGGCGGGGTAGCCCTGCAGACAAGGAAAAGCTCGTCAAATCCATGGAGCGGAGGGGCCGCCGCGAGCGACTGCGGGTCAGAGGCGCATGGGGAGTTACCTGAGAGATGGATGTCGTCTTCGCCGTCTGCGGATCAGTCGCAGAAGGTATTCGGACTTGTCGCCGGCGGCGGGTCGCTCCTAGGTCTTGTTGGCGCCCCGACTCCGTCACCTCGCGTGAAATTAAGTGGAGACAGTAGGCTGGACTCCGGAGAATGCACTAGGGGCGTGGACACGTGGTGAAGGGAAAGGGAGGAAGAGATCGAGTCCGGCGGGGCGAGGCAAGGCAAGGCGGCGGCTCCGGCGGAGAGGGGAGGAGCGTGGCTGGGCTTTTTTCTTCAGATCATAGACTTTTTTTTTTAGAAGATCTTCAGACAGCCCCGACTTCCGGGGGAGCTCCTATTCACCGCATTATGCGGCAAACAGACCTCCCTTCGCACAGGGCGCGCCCGACTGGGCCGGCCTATTTTGAGTTGAAAAAACCTAGCTGTCCGGCAAAAAAAAATCGTAAAAACAACGAATCGAGCAAGCTCGGATTCGAACTAGACACCTGCTGATAGCGAACTAGTCCAGCTAACCAGTCCACCTATTGAACATTGTCGACGAAACTAGCAGAGTGAACCATAAAGTACTATATTTAGTTGCGTAAACGGAAAATTACTTAAAACCTTGCAAACAATGTTTCAAATTTAGAACACTTTAATTAAGTTAGGAATATTTTTTAACACACACGAACGAATTTAAAAATTCCCATCATCTTTTGAAGCTATGAAGAAATTTTCAACTTCCTGAACATTTTTTCGTAAATGTGAACATTTTTGGAATTTGTAAACAAAACTCGAAAAGTGGAACTTAGTTTGAAATTATATACAATTTGTTTAAAACAAAAACATTTTTAAAATTATCAATACATTTTTCAAAACGTGAACATTTTTGAAAATTCCAGAACATGATTTGAAAACATGAACATTTTTTAAATTGGTGAACAAATTTTGAAAACAGGGACAACATCCTAGATTCATAACAAAATTTATAAAATGAGGACGAATGGAAAATCCTGATTTTTTTGGGAAATGAGAACAATTCGGAAAAGCTTGCACGTTTTCTGAAATTCCTGAACAATTTTTTTGAATTTGTGAACAAAAATAAAAAAAAGGTGAACATTTTTTCATATTCCCAAACAGTTTTTGAATTTGCAAACAAAATTTCAAGAACATGAACATTTCTGAAATTTGTGTACAAATTTTCAATATAGGGACATTTTTTGAAAATCGTGAACATTTTCTGAATTTGTGAAAAAAAATAACATGCAAACATTTTTACAATTATAAAATTCTATCAGTTTTAGATTTTGAAACATTTTTTGTAAAAGAAACGAACAATATTTGAACCTCCAAACATTTCTAAAAAAGACGAACAAAATTTAAAATTTCAAACATTTTTCAAAAGACGAAAAAATATTAGAAACCACAAAAGAATTTTGAATTTGTGAACAATTTAAAAAAAAGCAGGAACATGTTTGAAATGCCGAACAAATTTTGTAAGCCCGAACATTATTTGAAACTCCCTGATTTTTTTTGAATTTGTGAACAAATTTTGAAAATGATTACATTTTTTGAAATTGTGAACAAAATTTTGAAACCACAAAACAGGAACATTTTTAGATTTAAGAACAAAATTTGAAAACAGAAACATTTTACAAAATTTGAACTTTTTTAGAATATTGAACATTTATGAAAAAAAATTAAAAAAACCCGACCACAAATAAAAAGAAAAAAAAAGAAACAGAAAACCGGAAAAAAAGAAAAAAAACGGTTCATGAAACCTTCTAGAAGGTTCCCAAGACCGGAGGGGTAGTGCGAATGCGATCTACTCAAATGGGCCGGCCCAGTCGCGTCGATCGGCCGCTCGCCTGTGCGTTTCTCCGGCAACTTGCTTGCCGCAACGAGCGGCAAATAGGAAATTCCGACTTCCGGACCGTGCGCCTCTTTTTTCTTTTTTTTGAGCAAAGGACTGTGCGCATCTAAAAAAACAAACCCGACATGTGCGGGGTACGCTGGCAAATTGGGCCTATGAGGGACTAGCCTGCTTCGTTAGCCAACTCGCCTGGCAGGCAACAATCTCAAGCGTCCATTTTCTTTTCTTTTTTCGAGGGTACGCCAATGACGTACCTTAGCTTTATAGTATAAGGGAGAAAATATGTACAAGAGATTACAATTGCGCTAGTTAGGAGTTACAAGTCGACCTTAACCAAGCCTCCACCCCACTCCCTCACTCTACTCGACTACTCAAATACTAGTTGTCCTCCAAACGCCCCTGCCGTGGCCCAAGTCCTCAAATCGTCGAAGATCATGTCTACCGTATCCCACTCATTCTTGATCTGGCCCGATCCAAATATCCTCGCGCTCCTCTGCTTCCATAGTGTCCAACAGATTAGCATCACGAATGTGTCAAATCCTTTTCGAGTTTGCTTATGTATTCGCTTCCTAGCTTCCGTCCATCATTGCACCAACCGTGAGTCATTTGTTGGGCATAGCTCCATCCTCATACCCATCCTATCAATGCAAACGGTACCACACTTGCCACGAAAACACACACTGCTGCAAAATGTGGTCAACTGTGTCCTCCTCCTGGTCACATAAGTAGCATTTTGACATTTGGTCTTGCAAACCATGTCTAGTCCTTCTATTTGACGTCCACAGTCGGTATTGCACTGCAAGCCACATGAATATCTTACATGCAAGTGGTGCCTAGCATTTCCAGATGGCCCCAAAAGAGTGGAATCTAACTCCTCCCTCACATAGCATCTGGTAGGCTGATGATGTTGTGTAGATACCTAACATGTTCCAAGTCCAAATGGGGCGGTCTTCTATCTGATCATCCAACTGAACCTCCGTGATGATCTCCCAAAGCCCGATGAACTGGGTTAAATCCTTTGTGCATAGGTTACCCACTATGTTGTTCATCCATGCATGCATGCATGCATGCAGATAGCATCTCGTACCAGTCTCCTATTGGCAACTTCCGTATGAACCGTCGCCACAACCGAAGGGGCGATATCTATGATGGTTGCACCCTGTAGCCGTCGATCTTTCCAAGACAAGGTTTTGTCTCCCGATCCAACCTTCCATTTAACCAGGCTCCCAAAAGCTTGGTCCACCTTTTTGTCCGCGGTCAAGTTGAGACCTGGCCAAGGCTTGGATGCTATTCCCATCTTAATATTAATGCAATGCCATGCTTAAATAGGTCAATGTCAGGGGTGTCATGCGACATATGCCAAAGGATGGCTTATCATGGTGGGGGAGAGTAATACGTCGCCGGTGCCTGGAAACGGGATAAGACGTAGACCGTAGATAGGTACACCGACGCATCTTACCCAGGTTCGGGGCTCTCCTAGGAGATAACACCCCTAGTCCTGCTCTGCGGGGTCTCCGCATGATCACTATCTCAACAAGTAGCTACAAGCTTGCTCCTTGAGCTGTTTGGCTAGAGGAGGAAGAAGGGCAAGGCTACCTCTACTCCTCTCTCTATGTGTATGTGCTATTAAGAAGCCGAACCCTTTGCATGGGTGCACTAGGGGGGGGGTTATATAGTCTACCCCCAGGGGTACAATGGTAATCCGGCTGGGCGTAGGGCCCAACCGTCAGTGTCTTTGGTGGCTGGCTACTGGGGCCCGCCGCCTGGTGGGTCCCGCCGACTGTCTCGTACTTGGCCGACAGGCCGCGCCCGTCGCTGGCGGGTCCTGTCGGCTCCTTAGTACTGTGGCAGTGCCACCGATGATGTGTGCTTTGTCGAGGGGAGCATGGCTACAGTGCCGCCGACTGGCAGGTGTTTACTGTAGCCATTCCCCGTCTCTTCTGGTTAATGGTGCACAGACTTTGAGGGAGGGGGAGGGCCGCCTGCTAGGATCGGCCTCCCCCGCGTCGACTGGTCAGGGCCCGCCGCCTTCTGGCTTCTCACGGACAGGTAGGGCCCGCCGCCTGCGGGCCGTACCGACAACCCGTCGTGGGGGCGCCGCACCCTAGGCCGTAGGTGATGTCATGGGCTGTGTGGTAAGAGTGTCGTGCCGGGCGAGGGATGTCTGCCCGGTAAGCAACATTGTGGCCACGTTCCACCCTGGATTCGGGGGTGGCAGGCTGCACTGTAGCCATGCCACGCCTCGTCTCGTCGTAGTTATGAGATGCTAACTTCAAGGGAAAGGAGGGGGCCACCTGCTAGGAGCCGGCCTCTCTGGAGGCCGCCTGCTAGGAGTCGGCCCACCTCATGGCCGCCCTCTGGGCTTCGCCGCCTTCTAGCAGCCGGCCGCTTGGACCAGCCGACCCAAAGAAGGCGGCTCTCACTACAAAAAAAGACACATCCATGACATTTTGGGCCGAACGAAATTTTTTGCTGTCATACATATGACACTTCTATGACGATAATTGTGACAAAACCCGGTATCATCATAGATGTGGTGGGCTCCTACTTCTATGACAAAAAATCATGACAGAAAATGGGCTTTCATCCTGGGCAGGCCGGAGACGCAGCTGCATGACATTCTTTGGGCCGTCCATGACGGAAGAAATCGTGGTAGAAGCGAGGGGGAGGAAAATTTCGGGGAGTTCCCGGTTACGGTGGGAGGTCGGGGGCCGAGCGATGCGCGTTTCTCTCGTACACGTACGCGCGTGTGTGCGAGGCGTTGGCTCTAACTGAACCCGAGCGAGGCGTTGGGTTCTAACCAAGCCCGAGCGATTGCACTGCAGGCTACGCGTTACTGAACCCGAGCGATCGATCAATGGCTGTTAACTGAACCCGATCGAGCGATTCCTTCGCTACTGCTGCTAACTGAAGCCGATCGATGCTGCCTCTGAATGAACAGTGAGCGTTGCGGGGGGGGGGGTGGATGAACAGTTCCCGGTGGGGGTGGATGAACAGGACCCCGTGGTGTTGCCTCTGGATGAACAGGACCCCGATCGATCGAGCCGGTTGGGGCTGGATGAACAGGACCCCGTGGAGGGCTGGATGAACAGTAGACGGTGGAGGGCGAGATGAACAGTAGCCCATGGAGGGGTGGTTGAACAGGAGCCCGTGGAGAGGGCTGATTGAACAGTAGCCGGTGGAGTAGCGCACGGTGGAGGCTGGATGAACAGGACCCCGTGGATGAACAGTCGCAGGTGGAGGCTGGAGGAGGTCGACGGTGGATGAACAGTAGCTCGTGGAGGCTGGAGGGGTCGACGGTGGAGATGAACAGTATCCCGTGGAGTCCTGTTTTGCGGTACGCCACACCCCTCCCGATGAACAGGACCCCCGTTTCGACCGTAGCGCTCCAACACAAGTCCGTTTCGTCCGTTTTGCGGTACGCCACACCCCTCCCGATCAACAGGACCCCCGTTTCGACCGTAGGAGGTCCGTTTCCTCCGTTTTGCGGTACGCCAGACCCCTCTCGATCAACAGGATCCCGTTTCAAACGTGGCCGGTCGAACACAAGGCCGTTTCCTCCGTTCTGCGGTACGCCAGGCCTCGTTTCCATCGCATATTCCGTCCAAGCCCTCCCGATGAACACGACGCATTCCGTTGCCTCCCCATGAACACGACGCATTCCGTTGCCGAACACGACGACGACGCTGTTTCTCCGTTCCGACCCAGCCATGTACACGAGCCCTGGCCGTACGTATGCGCGAGTAGGCGTTCAAGACCCCGCCCGTATGTACACATACGTGGCCGTATTTTCTTTCTTGCACCCTGGCCGCCTCTACTACGACACGTGCGTGCTTGTACATCGACTAGTATATATGTACGTACACGTTCGCGACCAGAATGACAACGCTACGTATGCTTCGACCAGGTGGGTCCCGACTGTCAGACACTTCCTTGCGTGCGAAGATGTAGCTGGTGCGTCCCAGCAGTCAGGGGGGCGAAATACGGTGGCCCGTTTGGTGGGTCCCGCTGTCAGGTTGAGGAATAATTATTTTGCACGTAATAAGGAGGCACTTCCTTGCTGCGGCCATGGACCCAGCTGTCAGCCTCTCCACGTACAGTCCACGTCCGATGGAAGCCGTTCCTTGACCACACAGCGCCGAGAGCACTAGGGCGATGGACGATGGCAAGGCCTAGGAAGGGGACGGCGCGGAGCCGGGGAAGACGCGGCAGTGGATGCCCATGCGTAGAGGAGTACGAGGGTTCACTGGTTCGCTGCGGTGTGAGGCTGCCGTCGCCGCAGAATAACAGGGGGTGTGGGTGAGTAGAGGGATGGCCTGGCCAGCGGTGGGAGTAGTAGGGGGCGGTGAGGCCTCCGCCGCATCGCAGCCGACCACGGGAGGCAGGAGCACGAGGCACGACCGGCACTGGTTTGGGCGGGTGGAGCAAGAAGACCAGAGGTTGAAGAAGCACTACGGCCGTTGGATGGACATCGTACGGTCACTGGAGCTAGAATCGTGCATATTGACTAAGTTGACAAAGCCCTCCGTCCCCGTCAACTTAGTAGGCCCACAAGTCAGCCTGCCACTATACTGGGTCCCAGCTAACAGGGGGAGTATTCATTTTTTTGTGCGTAATAAGGAGGCACTTCCTTGCGTGCGAAGATATAGCTGGTGGGTCCGAGCTGTCAGCCGCGGTAACGTTTTTTTCGCGAAATACAGAGGCCCTTTCGGTGGGTCCCCGATGTCAGGTGGAGGAATCATTATTTTGCGCGTAATAAGGAGGCATTTCCTTGCGTGCGGCCATGGACCCAGCTGTCGGCCTCTCCACGTAAAGTCCACTTCAGATGCATGTCGGTCGTTGACCATGTTGACCAGGCCGCGCCGAGAGCACCAGGGCGGTGGACGACGGCGAGGCCTAGTGTGACGCCCCAAGACCGGAGCTTCAGTTGCCTTCCAGGGTTTCCGGGTTTCGTCGTGTGTTTTGTTTGGTTCTTTGCTTTCATCATTACATCATGTGCATTGCATCATGTCATCATGTCATTTCTTTTCTTAACTCAACTAAAAAATGGCATGGATCTTTGATCCATTTAAATCGAGGGAATTCACATGGTGATTCTCTTTAAAACATATCCTCTCGATATTTAGGGAGCTATTATAAATATTCCATTAACTTGGAGTCACCCATAACACCTACTCTTCAACTCTTTTTTATCCGACTCAACGTCATATATTTTTCCTTGTCATCTCTCTTGCAAGTCACACCCATGCATCATCACCTCTCACTTCCTTTTTTTCATGTCTTTGGAAGTGACTTTATTTCCTCCTCCTTTAATGTTCATCTTTTCCCTATAAATCTTCCCTCTTGCCTTACACCTCTCTGCCAAGTTTCATCCCATTTGGAGTTTTTTTGGTTAGGTTTTAAAATGCCTCAAGTTTGAATTATATTCAAACTTGTTTTATTTTTCTACCTCTAAAAATGTCCAAGACAGTTTCATAAATTGTAGCACAATTTCAGGACCTTGGGATTATTTTTATATTTTCCCAAATTCCTTCCATATGCCCCTGGCCTTTTCATTTCATTTTCTATTTGAAGAAATTCAAATAGAGGATAAGAAGCAGGCGCATTCTAGTAGCAGCAGAGGCCTCGGCCCAGCTAAAACCCTACGCCAGCTAGCCAACCTCCCACGCCGGCCCGGCCTCCCTGGCCCACTCCCTCCTAACCCTAGTTGGCCCGAAGCCCAGCTCCTGCGCCTCACCTCATCTCCCCCTCGTTCCCTGCCGCCGCCAGCCTTTTGGCCGATCTGGATCGCCTCGATCGATCTCCCTCTCTCCCTCGTTTTCCACCTTGTCGACAGGAGAGCGCCAGCATCGCTAGGGAGAGACTCCCTCGATCCCCTCCTGCTTCGCCTCGCTCGACCCCAACACCCGCGCTGGTGACCTAACCTGCCCCGCACCAACTCCGTCTCCCTCTCCTCCCCTGCACCTCTACCAGCGTCAAGGCTCCAGCACCACCGGGTCTCCCTGCCTCCTGGGCAAGTCCGACCGGCACCAGTTGCCGTCGCCCGCGGGCTCATCTGACCCGCGCGGCCATGGCGCCGCCGGTCTCCATGGCTCGCCTGCACCTCGTCTCGACCTCCTCTGCCTCCTTCTCGTCGCCTTACATCCGCCGCCTGGCATCGTAGGACGAGGCCGCCGCCGTTGGAGATCGCCAGTCCTGCGACCCCACGCCCCATCTCCTTCGTCCGCGTCCCCACCTCCAGCGCGCCAAGTTCGTCGTCGTTCTCGCCTGCGAGCTCACCGCGGCACTGCTGCCTCGCTGTAGCTGCTGCTTCACCGTTCAGTGCCACTGCGCCTTCGTTCTGTCACCTGATGAAGGAGACGAGCAGCAGTGTAACGCTCCGAGGCCGAGGTGCCAGGTGTCTTCCAGTTATTCGCTGTCCTTGCCATGTCATTCGCTTGCGTGTTGCATCTTTGTCATGTCATCATGTGCATTGCATCATCATGTTTTAAAACCTGCATCTGTCCCGGTCTCCTCGTTCCGTCCGTTGTCCGTTCTGAGCCCAGACACACTTGCACGCGCCCGCGGCATGTCCGAAATAGTATTTTATAAGTGGCCGGAAAATGTTCTCAGAATGAGATGAAAGTTGGCGTGTGGTCTTATTATAGTGTAGATAGACCGCCTGTCAAGTTTCATCGCATTTGGAGTCCGTTTGACGCCCCAACGGATAACTATAGCGGCAGTATAGCCGGTCTTTTCGTCGGACGTTTTCGGTCTCCGGAGACAGTCGCCGGGCCTCCCTCTCTTCTCTTCTCTCAGCTCGAGACCGTCTACACAGCTCACTACCTACCGCCAGGTCCAACCTAACCTCTCTCGTCAGCCCGCAGCCCCCTCGCGCGCGTCCGAAAGTTGTCCTGGACCCGACCCGGGCAGTCATCACCGTTGTATCCGGATCATCCCCAAACGTCTACAAAACATCTCCGTTTTGTTAATTGGGCTCCCTACTTATTTTTCTCGGACCGAGCATATTTTTGTGAGTCCAAGAAAATTACCATCATGTTCAAATTCGTTCCCTAAACCCCTCTTCTTCTTTTTTTCCTTTCTCTCTTTTGTTTTTGTCAAATTAGTTTTATGAGAGAGAGAAGACGCCCAGCAGCCATCCAGCCAGCAGGCCTCCTGGCCTTTTTCCTCTCCCCACCTCCCAAGGCCTAGGCGCATCCCCCTTCTCTACTGGGCCGGCCTCCCAAGGCCCAGCTCTAACCCTAGCGCCACCTAGCCCGATCCCCACGCGCACCCCCCATCGATCGTTCCCTCGTCCTCCTGCGCCGCCAGAGACCACGCACGCAGGAGCGACCCCTTTCTTCTCTCGATCTCCCCATCGACCCCCTTCTCCTCACGTCGCCCGGAGCGCTCTCGCGCCGCCACTGGAGGCCAACTCCGGCGACTCCACACCCGCACAGAGCCTCGCGCCCCATCCCGCGGGTCCCTCCTCTCGCCTGTCGCCGAGCAGGAGCTCCGCCGCCTCGACTCCTAGTCCGGGCTCCGACAACCGCTCCCTCCTCGGCTTCCGGCCTCATCCAGGCCACCCTGTCACCGCCCCTGCTGCCTCACCCATGACCTGCTCCCTCCCTGTTTGGCCTCAACTGGTGCTAGCCTCCCCTGTCTCCCTGTCCAAGATGCGGCCATGCTCCGACGCCGCCCTCTGCTTGAGCCGAGCAGCGCCGCCATTGCTTCCCCGAGCTCCCTCCTGCACCTGACCGCGTCGAGCTGGACAACTCCTCGCCTTCGTCCTGCTACTATCGCACGACATCTCCGTGTCGGACACCAACTCGTCCTCGAGCTTCGAACCTCGTCCTTGGCGCCGGTCTCCTTGCAAGGAGCCGCAGTTGCAAGTCTCCAGCGTAGTCCAATGAGCCCCTGCTCCTTCCCTCGCCGCCCACATCACGCTGCCTCCGTTGCACCCATCCCGAGCGGGAGTATTCTGGATTCGTCAAGTACAACTACATGGTGACGCGTCATGTACCTATACCTTCATCTTCGGAACCGCCACGTCGCCAAGTACCTCGAAGCCCGGTGCCTAGAACGACTACCGTCGCTGAAGACCCATGAACCAAAAACCTCAAGTTCGACTACCGTCGCAAAAATGAGACCGTCAAGACCCGACCGACAAGTACCTCGACGATCCTGAACATATACGGTCATGTACAACTACCATCTCCGAAGAACCGTGTAACGGTATCGCCAAGTTCGACTACCGCAGCGAGAACGACTACTTCCACTACCGTCGTCGCGAGAGAGCGCCCCACCATCTTCTGCACGCAACCGCACACTTCTCCTTTGCATCGGTATCTCAATCGTATACCCCGTTACCACAAGAATACCGTGCCGTTTTCGTTACCGGCACGCAGCCCCTGTTTCCAACGGTGAAGTTCAACATACTCATCTCCGAAACCTGTGTTTTTGTTAAGCGTGGCCGTGGCATCCCCCTTTCCTTTCCACACGGTGACAAAGTGCTTCATACTTTTGCCTCTTTCTTTGGTTTTCCACATCTGTATTATAACACATTTGCCCCCCGCGCGGCCGCCGCCAAGGTTAAAACTTGTTCTGTCATCCGGTAGTCATGATAACTAACAATCAACATGCTTTCAAACATGTGTTGTTGCGATAATTG
Source organism: Triticum urartu (assembly GCF_003073215.2). NCBI lineage: Eukaryota > Viridiplantae > Streptophyta > Magnoliopsida > Poales > Poaceae > Triticum > Triticum urartu. The sequence goes on along the minus strand of NC_053024.1, from coordinate 139,189,396 downwards.
CGAAATGGCATATACGATTGGGTGAATTTAGCCTGCAGACATGTCTTAAAGGTGAGATTGTTAGCTAATAGTATCTAACGGCGGACCCATGTTGAGAAGCTTGCTCATTTTTTTATGATGGTGTAGATTTTGTTATGCTCACCCTTGCCATGCGTTATACAACATTTTATATTGTTGAGTACCTAATAGAGGAGAGAACTAAATAATTGATGTGGTGTTGTCAATATGCAACTCGTTGCATATTGAGCTCCACTTAACTTGTAGTTTTGCTTGTGCACTTTGCCATGCCATGCATATTTAAACCGGACATGCATCATATCGTTGCATCGCAATATGCCATGTTCATGTGTTGGTTGTTTACTATGTTGTGTGCTTCTTTCCGGTGTTTGCTTCTTCGGGTTGGTTCCGATAACGTCGCATTTGTGAGGACCCGTTCGTACTACGTCCGTTTGTCTTCTTCATGGACTCGTTCTTCTTCCTTGCGGGATTTCAGGCAAGATGACCATACCCTCGAAATCACTTCTATCTTTGCTTGCTAGATGCTCGCTCTTTTGCTATGCCTATGCTGCGATACCTACCACTTGCTTATCATGCCTCCCATATTGTTGAACCAAGCCTCTAACCCACCTTGTCCTAGCAAACCGTTGTTTGGCTATGTTACCGCTTTGCTCAGCCCCTCTTATAGCGTTGTTAGTTGCAGGTGAAGATTGAAGTTTGTTCCTTGTTGGAACATGGAGATGTTGTTCCTTGTTGGAACATGTTTACTTGTTGGGATATCACAATATCTCTTATTTAATTAATGCATCTATATACTTGGTAAAGGGTGGAAGGCTCGGCCTTATGCCTGGTGTTTTGTTCCACTCTTGCCGCCCTAGTTTCCGTCATATCGGTGTTATGTTCCCGGATTTTGCGTTCCTTACGCGGTTGGGTGATAATGGGAACCCCTTGACAGTTCGCCTTGAATAAAACTCCTCCAGCATGGCCCAACATTGGTTTTACCATTCGCCACCTAGCCTTTTGTGCAGCTCCTATCGGGATTTGTCAGCACAGCGGGTGGTCTTGCTGGACTTGTTTTACCATTGTCGAAATGTCTTATAACCGGGATTCCGAGTCTGATCGGGTCTTCCCGCTAGAAGGAATATCCTTCGTTGACCGTGAGAGCTTGTGATGGGCTAAGTTGGGACACCCCTGCAGGGATTTGAACTTTTGAAAGCCGTGCCCGCGGTTATGGGCAGATGGGAATTTTTTAACGTCCGGTTGTAGAAAACCTGAAGTTGACCTTAATTAAAATACATCAACCGCGTGTGTAACCGTGATGGTCTCTTTCCGGCGGGGTCCGGGAAGTGAACACGGTGTTGGAGTAATGCTTGACATAGGTTGTTCTAGGATCACTTCTTGATCATAGTTGTTCGACCGTGCTTTTGCCTTCTCTTCTCACTCTCTTTTGCGTATGTTAGCCACCATATATGCTAGTCGCTTGCTGCAGCTCCACCTCATACCTTTTACCCTTCCTATAAGCTTAAATAGTCTTGATCGCGAGAGTGTGAGATTGCTGAGTCCCCGTGACTCACAAATACTTCCAAAACCAGTTTGCAGGTGTCGATGTTACCGAGCAGGTGACGCAACCAAGCTCAAGGAGGAGCTCGATGAAGATCTTGTCCTTTGTGTTGTTTTGTTCTAGTTGATTAGTAGTGTAGCCCAGTTGGGGTCGATCGGGGATCTGTGTAGCACTTGGGGTAGTCTTCTTTTATTTTGGTTCTGTAGTCGGACCTTGAGTGTATTTGGATGATGTAATGCTTTATTCATGTATTGTGTGAAGTGGCGATTGTAAGCCAACTATGTATCTTTTTCCCTTATGTATTACATGGGTTGTGTGAAGATTACTTCACTTGCGACATTGCTTTCAATGCGGTTATGCCTCTAAGTCGTGCTTCGACACGTGAGAGATATAGCCGCATCGAGGGCGTTACAAGTTGGTAATCAGAGCCTTCCCCGACCTTAGGAGCCCCATTGCTTGATCGAATTAACGGACGAGTTGAGTCTAGAAAAATGTTTTGAGTCATTTAGGAACTATATATCGGAGAGATTAGGAATTCTTTTTACTCCCCAGTCCCTTCATCGCTCTGGTAAGGCATCCTGACGTAGAGTTTTGACTCTTCTCTTCTCAAATTTCACTAAAAAAATTTTAGGATCACGCGGGTATCTTGGAATCGTTCCGATGGTTTTGTGATGAGAACATTGTTCTTTGTGCCTCCTGTCTTTAGGGGTTGTGGCAGTGTCCCGGGGAGTTGAGCTCCGAGGTGTTGTCGTCACAATTTTATCGTTGCAGTTCTGGAATACCTGAGTTTAGTTTCGCCGACATCGAAAATCTCTTTTATGCAGTTGTTGGTGAGATAACCTCGATGCCACCCAGTACTGGGGCGGGAGTTCGGGAGTATTGCCATAACTCGTATAACGGATGCTTTTCGAAGGTTGAGGTAGATGATTTCCGAAGGTTTCTTGGTTATGTGTTGAAGGATGGATACAAATGGATGTAGGATTTGCTAGTTTTGGGTGAGATATTATGCTTCCCCTGTATCCCCAACACCTAATTGCATAACCGGAAAATTTCGGGAGTTTATAAGTGGGAATTCAAGTAGCTCTTAGCATATCTTTTCGATAAATGTATGATACGAAATTGGGGTTCGACGTCTAGTGGTCCGCCTATTCACGGTTGGTTTTACAGTGGTCTCGTTGTGTCTTAAAGAGTCCTTGGCTATGCCGACTCGGGGACGCTTCGTATGTCATGTGCACTGCCTTGTACATGATGGTGCTGTACGATCGAGCCCGTGTAGGCCCGACCACGAAAACTTCGAACGAAATCTCTATCATATGTTTGTTCCGGCTTATTCCGCAAGCCAATCCTTGTTTTGTTTTGAGTTGCGGTATTCGAGTTGCTTCGAAGTCAAATGTTGATTCCATACCTTTCCTAAGTGGTGTTCTCATATTCCTATGTGAATACTAATCCTTCTTGATAATCGAGTTTGTCATGTCATCTCTTTTCAACCAGTGTGCTTCTCTTCAAGTGGATCCGATCACTTCAACATTAGCAAGATCAATTCTAAGTTTCTCAACGGTGTTCGTTTCTTCCATTCCAAATTGTCTTTGTTTTTCCCACCCTCCCTCCCTTTGTTTTTTCTTCAAGGACTCAGATTTTTTAATCAAGTATCCATTTTACTGATGTGAAGTCTCTCCATTCTTTTCAATCAATATCCTTATCTGGTGATTCTCATGAAGATTCTAACGGAGCTTCAAGTTCGTCACTCTTCACTCGTTTTCTCCTCCGGTGGATTCAATTCAAGTTTTGTTGTTGATCATAACCTTTTTCTCCTTTCTAATACCTTCTCATGCCGGTGCACCTCATAATCATTCACTTCTCGCTATTCATTTGTTCGGGAGTGCTGAAGATATCTCAGAAGATTCGTGTTTTCCACTCTGCATTCATTCAAGATCTTTCGAGGTTGTTATCTCATTCAAGTCATTTAATTCAACTGGTGCATTCTCTCTTTTAAATCGTTCTACGGAGTTTCTTTTGAGTGGGCCCTAATCAACAGGTCTTTTCCCAGGATCTTACCTGACTCTTCTTATTTTCCCGGAGCTATCCTCAAATTTTCTTCTCGAAGTTTGACGTAAGAATGATTTATCATCAGTCAATTGCCTTTCTCCAATATCTTTCAAATTCTTTTCATCATTGGCTCTACCTTTTCTATTCTTCATTCCGGAGTGTCTAAACAATTATTGGTGGTGTTTCCCATCGTAATTCTCAGATTTTGAAGACAGAAGAAGATTTTCCCTCCAAATCATATCCGTTCTCTCAAGATTCGTGATTCTAGCTTGTTGCCATCCTCTCATAATTATCTTCGGTTGTGAGATTTTTTTTCACCTATCCGGAGCAATTCAAGAGTCTTTTCAGTCTGATTCTTTGGAGGCCATCATCTCATTATTATCATTTCAGCTAGCAATTCACATTCTCCAAATCTTACCGGTGCATCGTTCGAATATCCTCTAATCAGTTCATGATCTCTTCGTTCCCATGGATCTAAACCCTCTCATGTATCTTCGTTCATTTGCTAATTTTTCCCAGTGTTTCTTTATCTTTACTTCATTCATTTTCAATCCTACCGGTGTTTCATTGAAGACCTTATCAAGTTATCGATATCTCTCCTAATCCTTTCAACGAGAATAAGTGGTATGCCAAATCCGTTGCTTGTCATCAATTTAAATTGGTGAAGGATACGCATAACGTAATTCTTATTTTTGTTTCATCGAGTGAACACAATTCCCTGTTCCGGAGGCTCATCAAATTCTCGTTTTCATTTGTTCATTTTTTTCCCGGAGTTCCAAGTTCTCTCAATTACCTCGTCACGGAGATCCATCTAAATCATTACAAATTTTCACCTTGTGTTTTCAACTCTTTTTTTCCTTCCGTTTGATCATTCTTTTGTTTAACGGAGTTCTTCATCAAGGTTCTACATGTCGGTTCATCAAGGATTTATATTCCTTTTCGAAGTGTTCATCGAGATTCTTTTCTAAGGAGCTCAAGTATTCTTCATCTTGCTATCCGGAGTGCAATTCTTTCTTCCATATCATTGGAGGTGATATTATGTCATTCTTGATAATTTGAGTTCATGTCTCATGATTCACATGTTGTTAAGAATGAGGTATTTTAAATCCATCAATCTCTTCTTTGGAGTTAGCTTGGGTTTATACTTCACCTAAAGCCTTCTCTAAGGTTTGTTGCTATTTAGGGTGCTCATAAATGACCCAAGTTCTTCTTTTATCCTCCTGGTGAAATAGTTTCTCATCTCTTTATTCTTATCAATCCAATTCTTTTCCCGTGAGTGGCAGGTTGTCACCTCATAATTTTGAGATGTATTCCATAAGACCATATCAAGCTTATTCTTTTCGTTGTTGGTTTTTACAACAATTCCGTTCGACCCTTCTCCTAAAGATGCCTTTTCAAGCTCTTTTGTGACATAAGATGGCTTTTTCTTCTCCATTCTTTCATTTCAATTATCTATCTTCTATTCTTGTGTTCTGGAGGCATTGTGATGTTGCTCTCCTCATCCCATCTTCTCGGATTGTCAGGACCATGTTCTGTTCATGCTTATCCATTTAACCGGAGTGCTTTCAACTTCATTTATCTCCGTTGTATTCTTTTCTCGGAATGGCTTAACCTCTTCAAGGTTCGTGGTTTCTCTTGTTTGTCAAAGAAGCAACTTAGCTTTACCTCTTCTTTATCTTTTCCGTTTCCCTCCGGTGCCATTCTAGATCTCCGGACAAGATCCTCTCGTAGTGGTGGAGTGCTGTAACGCCCCGAGGCCAAGGTGCCAGGTGTCTTCCAGTTATTCGCTGTCCTTGCCATGTCATTTTCTTGCGTGTTGCATCTTTGTCATGTCATCATGTGCATTGCATCATCATGTTTTAAAACTTGCATCTGTCCCGGTCTCCTCGTTCCGTCCGTTGTCCGTTCTGAGCCCAGACACACTTGCACGCGCCCGCGGCATGTCCGAAATAGTATTTTATAAGTGGCCGGAAAATGTTCTCAGAATGGGATGAAAGTTGGCGTGTGGTCTTATTATAGTGTAGATAGACCGCCTATCAAGTTTCATCGCATTTGGAGTCCGTTTGACGCCCCAACGGATAACTATAGCGGCAGTATAGCTGGTCTTTTCGTCGGATGTTTTCGGTCTCCGGAAACAGTCACCGGGCCTCCCTCTCTTCTCTTCTCTCAGCTCGAGACCGTCTACACAGCTCACTACCTACCGCCAGGTCCAACCTAACCTCTCTCGTCAGCCCGCAGCCCCCCTCGCGCGCGTCCGAAAGTTGTCCCGGACCCGACCCGGGCACTCATCACCGTTGTATCCGGATCATCCCCAAATGTCTACAAAACATCTCCGTTTTGTTAATTGGGCTCCCTACTTATTTTTCTCGGACCGAGCATATTTTTGTGAGTCCAAGAAAATTACCGTCATGTTCCAATTCGTTCCCTAAACCCCTCTTCTTTTTTTCCTTTCTCTCTTTTGTTTTCTGTCAAATTAGTTTTATGAGAGAGAGAGAGAGAGAAGACGCCCAGCAGCCATCCAGCCAGCAGGCCTCCTGGCCTTTTTCCTCTCCCCACCTCCCAAGTCCTAGGCGCATCCCCCTTCTCTACTGGGCCGTCCTCCCAAGGCCCAGCTCTAACCCTAGCGCCACCTAGCCCGATCCCCACGCGCACCCCCCATAGATCGTTCCCTCGTCCTCCTGCGCCGCCAGAGACCACGCACGCAGGAGCGACCCCTTTCTTCTCTCGATCTCCCCATCGACCCCCTTCTCCTCGCGTCGCCCGGAGCGCTCTCGCGCCGCCACTGGAGGCCAACTCCGGCGACTCCACACCCGCACAGAGCCTCGCGCCCCATCCCGCGGGTCCCTCCTCTCGCCTGTCGCCGAGCAGGAGCTCCGCCGCCTCGACTCCTAGTCCGGGCTCCGACAACCGCTCCCTCCTCGGCTTCCGGCCTCATCCAGGCCACCCTGTCACCGCCCCTGCTGCCTCACCCATGACCTGCTCCCTCCCTGTTTGGCCTCAACTGGTGCTAGCCTCCCCTGTCTCCCTGTCCAAGATGCGGCCATGCTCCGACGCCGCCCTCTGCTTGAGCCGAGCAGCGCCGCCATCGCTTCCCCGAGCTCCCTCCTGCACCTGACCGCGTCGAGCTGGACAACTCCTCGCCTTCGTCCTGCTACTATCGCATGACATCTCCGCATCGGACACCAACTCATCCTCGAGCTTCGAACCTCGTCCTTGGTGCCGGTCTCCTTGCAAGGAGCCGCAGTTGCAAGTCTCCAGCGTAGTCCAATGAGCCCCTGCTCCTTCCCTCGCTGCCCGCATGACGATGCCTCCGTTGCACCCATCCCGAGCGGGAGTATTCTGGATTCGTCAAGTACAACTACATGGTGACACGTCATGTACCTATACCTTCGTCTTCGGAACCGCCACGTCGCCAAGTACCTCGAAGCCCGATGCCTAGAACGACTACCGTCGCTGAAGACCCATGAACCAAAAACCTCAAGTTCGACTACCGTCGCAAAAATGAGACCGTCAAGACCCAACCGACAAGTACCCCGACGACCCTAAACATATACGGTCATGTACAACTACCATCTCCGAAGAACCGTGTAACGGTATCGCCAAGTTCGACTACCGCAGCGAGAACGACTACTTCCACTACCGTCATCGCGAGAACACCTACTTCCCTCTACGAACGAGAGCCGTCCCCTTTGCACGCTCCGAAGGTATAACCCTGAGACGACGTCTGTGAACGAATGCTTGCGATGTTTGAGATGCTCGTGTTTGCACTGTGTCCAATTTGTCACTCGTTTCCTTGTCACCAACTCATGGGACACCCGGTATCCGGAGCGCCCCACCATCTTCTGCACGCAACCGCACACTTCTCCTTTGCATCGGTATCTCAATCGAGTTACCGGAACCGGAACGCTGCCGTTGCACCGTTTTTGTTATCGTGGCTGTGGCACCCCTTTCCTTTCCACCACAGTGACAAATGCTTCATATTGCTCTTGTCAACTTTTAATAAACATTGCATAAAATTGTTCATGTCATTCGCATCATGATAACAACAATTAACATGTTTAACATTGTTGTTTGCTTTAAATTGCGAAATGCATATGGGGATTTACCAGATTTGTTGCCTGTTGTATCCGGCCCCATTTAAATTGTTTAAATTGTATAGTTTTGTTATGCTTCACCTCTTGCCATGTTAACCAATTTTTAATATTGTTGAGTACCTAACCGAGAGAGAACTAAATAATTGATGTGGTGTTCCGTCAATATGCAACTCGTTGCATATTGAGCTCCACTTAACTTGTAGTTTTGTTTGTGCCCCTTTCCATGCCATGCATATTTAAACCGGACATGCATCATACTCGATTGTGCATCATGCCATGTTGATGTGTTGGTTGTTTACTATGTTGTTTGCTCCTTTTCCGGTGTTGCTTCTTCGGGTTGTTTCCGATAACGTCGCGCTTGTGAGGAATCGTTCGTCTACGTCCGTTTGTCTTCTTCATGGACTCGTTCTTCTTCATTGCGGGATTTCAGGCAAGATGACCATACCCTCGAAATCACTTCTATCTTTGCTTGCTAGATGCTCGCTCTTTTGCTATGCCTATGCTGCGATACCTACCACTTGCTTATCATGCCTCCCATATTGTTGAACCAAGCCTCTAACCCACCTTGTCCTAGAAAACCGTTGATTGGCTATGTTATCGCTTTGCTCAGCCCCTCTTATAGCGTTGTTAGTTGCAGGTAAAGATTGAAGTTTGTTCCTTGTTGGAACATGGAGATCGTTCCTTGTTGGAACATGTTTACTTGTTGGGATATCACAATATCTCTTATTTAATTAATGCATCTATATACTTGGTAAAGGGTGGAAGGTTAGGCCTTATGCCTGGTGTTTTGTTCCACTCTTGCCTCCCTAGTTTCCGTCATATCGGTGTTATGTTCCCGGATTTTGCGTTCCTTACGCGGTTGGGTGATAATGGGAACCCCTTGACAGTTCGCCTTGAATAAAACTCCTCCAGCATGGCCCAACATTGGTTTTACCATTCGCCACCTAGCCTTTTCTTTCCCTTGGGTTCTGCAGACTCAAGGGTCATCTTTATTTAAACCCCGGGCCAGTGCTCCTCTGAGTGTTGGTCCAACCTAGAGCACCGTGCAGGGCCATCCCTTGGCAACTTGGGTTATGTCGGCTTCTGTACGCTTAGCTTATCCGGTGTGCCCTGAGAACGAGATATGTGCAGCTCCTATCGGGATTTGTCGGCATAGCGGGTGGTCTTGCTGGACTTGTTTTACCATTGTCGAAATGTCTTGTAACCGGGATTCCGAGTCTGATCGGGTCTTCCCGCTAGAAGGAATATCCTTCGTTGACCGTGAGAGCTTGTGATGGGCTAAGATGGGACACCCTTGCCTGGATTTGAACTTTCGAAAGCCGTGCCCGCGGTTATGGGCAGATGGGAATTTGTTAACGTCCGGTTGTAGAAAACCTGAAGTTGACCTTAAATAAAATACATCAACCGCGTGTGTAACCGTGATGGTCTCTTTCCGGCGGGGTCCGGGAAGTGAACACGGTGTTGGAGTAATGCTTGACGTAGGTTGTTCTAGGATCACTTCTTGATCATAGTTGTTCGACCGTGCTTTTGCCTTCTCTTCTCACTCTCTTTTGCGTATGTTAGCCACCATATATGCTAGTCGCTTGCTGCAGCTCCACCTCATACCTTTTACCCTTCCTATAAGCTTTAATAGTCTTGATCACGAGAGTGTGAGATTGCTGAGTCCCCGTGACTCACAAATACTTCCAAAACTAGTTTGTAGGTGTCGATGTTACCGAGCAGGTGACACAACCAAGCTCAAGGAGGAGCTCGATGAAGAACTTGTCCTTTGTGTTGTTTTGTTCTAGTTGATCAGTAGTGGAGCCCAGTTGGGGTCTATCGGGGATCTGTGTATCACTTGGGGTAGTCTTCTTTTATTTTGGTTCCGTAGTCGGACCTTGAGTGTATTTGGATGATGTAATGCTTTATTCATGTATCGTGTGAAGTGGCGATTATAAGCCAACTATGTATCTCTTTCCCTTATGTATTACATGGGTTGTGTGAAGATTACCTCACTTGCGACATTGTTTTCAATGCGGTTATGCCTCTAAGTCGTGCTTCGACACGTGGGAGATATAGCCGCATCGAGGGCGTTACAAGCATCCAAGCCCCATCGAGCTCATACACAAGCTGCCCAAGTCCTTGGCCAGAACCGCCCAAGTCGTCGCCTCTTTGCACCCTGCAGTGTTACCGTGGACGCAGGCACTCCTGGATCGGAATCGCAAGCACCAAGTACACCACCCGCAAGACCCGGACCTCGGACACGCCAAGTACCCCTTCGAGCTATCAATACCTCAAGCGCCAAGTTCCACGACGACCCAAGTACCGCGAGACGTATACCGCTACCGTCGCAAGAATCGAGACCGACAAGTCCGAAGAAGCAAGTAGCACTCCGAACCATGTACGACGACCGTCGCCGAAGACCCGTGTAACACAAACGTCAAGTTCAACTACCGTCGCGTGAACCGCTACTTCCCACGACGACCCCGTGAACAACTACTTCCCCCTCGACACGTGTACTCCTACCGCCGAACTCGATCTGTCCCGCTTGCATGCTTCGAAGGTATAACCTCGAGACGACGTCCGTGAATGAATGCATGTGTGATGTTTGAGATGCTCGTGTTTGCACCATGTCCAAATTGTCACTCATTCCCTTGTCGCCAACTCGTGGGACACCCGAAATCCGGGTTCACCCCCCATCACTCTGGCATATTCCGCACTCTTATTCTTTTGCACCGGCCTTTCCACGAATTGCCGGATCATTTGAACGTTGTCGTGGCACCGTTTCGTTATTGTTGCCGTGGCACCCCTTTTCTTTCCACCACGGTGACAAATGCTTCATAATGCTCTTGTCAACTTTTAATAAAAATTGCATAAAACTTGCACCTGTCATTCGCATCATGATAATAACATTTAAATGTTTAAAATTGTTGTTGCACCAAATTGCTAAATGCATATGGGGTTTTACCGGAATTGTTGTTTGTTGTTTCGGCCTCATTTAAACTTGCCTAGATAGGTAGTTTTCATTTGCTTCACCCTCTTGCCATGTTTAATAACATTTAATATTGTCGGGTACATAAACGAGATCGATCTAAATAACTTGAATGTGGTGTTTCGTCAATATGCCACGGAGTTGCATTTTGAGCTCCACTTAATTTGTAGGATTGTTTGTGCACTTTGCCATGCCATGCCTCGTTAAACCGGAATGCATCATACTTGTTTGCGCATCGTGCCATGATTATGTGTTGGTTGTTTACTATGTTGTTTGCTTCTTTCCGGTGTTGCTTCTTCGGGTTAGTTCCGGTAACATCGCGTTTGTGAGGAACCGTTCGACTTCGTCCATTTGTCTTCTTCATGGACTCGTTCTTCTTCCTTGCGAGATTTCAGGCAAGATGATTTCAGGACCCCGATTCCAAGTCACATCGATCTAGCCGGTAACACCTCATATCACTTTGCGGCCTCACGCACGGTATTCCCACGGGTGTCGCCTTACCATGGTCCAGGACCGTTTGCGCCTTTTGGCTCACGTATATGATGGTGTCGCTAGCATCCATATGACAGAGAACCCAGGACGACATGGCTAGTCGTGAACCCAAAGCGGCACTAACCTATGGGAACATGCATACATGAATCACATCGAGCGTGTCGGTCATCAGCGTGTGAATCCGGGCTGTAGCGCTGGGCTAACAAGACTCCGGGAACCCGGGCTGTAGCAGGCTAGGCAGGACTTCAGATGTCACCGCGTGACATTTCCCCGAAGGGACAAACACATGCCGGCCAGTCAAGTGTCCTGAGCAGTAGTGCTGGGCTAACAGGACTCCGGTGAACCGGGCTATAGCGGACTACTATGGCTCATGGAAGCACTAGACTACATTTCCCCATAAGAGAGACTGCCAAGGATAAACAACTAGATTGTCGGATCCCACACATACCAAGCATTTCAATCATACACACAATATGCTCGATATGTGTAAATACAACATGGCATCACAACATAACTCTACGACTCAATGTATTTATTCATTAGGCTCCGAGGAGCGAGGTATTACAAACATGGGTCTCATGACCCAACAATCATAGCATACAAATCAAAGCACATGCGGAAGCTTAACATGTCTGAGTACAGACATCTACAAATGGAAAAGGCTGAGAAGCCTGACTATCTACCAGATCCTGCCGAGGGCACAAGATCGTAGCTGAGGTATCAAGCTAAACGTCGAAGTCCACGCGAAACTACTAGCGAGACTGAAATCTCTCTGCAAAACATAAATTAAGCAAATGTGAGTACAAATGTACCCAGCAAGACTTCCATCAGAACTATCTACATATGCATCAGTATCAATAAAGGGGGTGGTGGAGTTTATCTGCAGCAAGCCAGCTTTGACTCAGTGGCTAACCTGAACTATGACTGCAAGCAACTCTTTTGAGGTGGCGCACACGAGTCCACATATTCACCATTCAATACACCACTATGGATCCACTTCCGTCTCCCTACGAGAAGGCCATCCATAGCACTCACACTTATCTTGCAAGTTTTAGAGTATCCACTTTCACTTGTCTATGAACTGTTATAGGCAACCCAGAAGTCCATTACCGCGGACACGGCTATTCAAATAGATGATGTTAACCCTGCAGGGGTGTACTTCTTCACACACGCTCTCACCACTTACCGTCGTTTACACGACATGTACTCGGCAACCTTCAAGCGAAAGCCCAACGAGGGTGTCGGCCACGGCCTACCTAAACACTCAAGTCTCTAGTCCAGGTTTATCGCCTATCCAGGTTCCATCCGCAGGGAGTCCGGCCGAGGTTTCCACATACGGCCCCGGACGATGTGTACAGGGTTCCGAGACACCAAACGGGCGCCCGGCATGCCCGGCCACGGTGTATCTACCGCAACATAGCCCACCCCTGGGGTCAGCGCTACGCACGGCCGCCAACACATAACCTACAAACACCAGAAACTAGATGCAACTCCTGGACAGAGTACTAGGGTGATTAAGAAGCCGAGAGGGTCCATTGGTTTCGGGCCCAATGCGTGGTAGTAACTGTTTCATGGATCACAAACACAGAACTCAGTTCCTGAGTACGGCTTCAATGAGACAACCCACCATGTACTCCTACATGGCCTCTCACCGCTACCTTTAGCAAATCGTGTTCACACACTTAGCTCTCAACATAGGACATGTTTACACACCTCCGATTCATCCCCGATGAATCAGACCTGACTCAACTCTAAGCAGTAGCAGGCATGACAAACAAACATGAATGAGTAGGCACATCAGGGCTCAAACAACTCCTACTCATGCTAGTGGGTTTCATCTATTTACTGTGGCAATGACAGGTCATGCAGAGGAAAGGGGTTCAACTACCGCAGCATGTAACAGTTGAATCATTGTTGTCCTAATGTAGTAAAAGAGAGCAGGAGCGAGAGAGTGGGATTGTATCGGAATGAGCAAGGGGGTTTTGCTTGCCTGGCACTTCTGAAGATAACATTGAGTCTTCATCAGTGTCAACGATCACAGCGTCGGAGCAGCGTCTAGCGAGAGGCGACAATTACCGGCAAACAAGGAAGAACACAATCAATGCGATGCAACAATATGATGCATGATCATGACATGGCAATATGCTGTTGATTGAGCTAATGCAACTAGCAACGAGTTAAATGGAGTTGGTTTGAACACTAGGTTCAAAATCAAATTCAAACT